>NC_054382.1:122250442-122550442 GCF_017654675.1 Xenopus laevis | reverse complement strand
ACTGTGACACCAAGTGGAAGCAGCTAGGGAATTTTAAGGTGCACCTCTAGGTTGGAATGCCCCATCATGGTTTGGATGCCATACAGTGGAATTGATCGGGTAGAATAAATCTAAGCCTTATTCCCTATTCAGTTGCGTTCCCTTCACTTTAGGTAAATTCAAAACCTAATGGAGAGCTACTCCCTACTACAATCCTTGTTGGATCACAGCCTGCTTGTCCAATTTAGCTCACGTTCCTAAAAAGCTCTAGCTCACATTCTCAAAAAGTGCTATTAAAGAGCTAAACTTTCTCTGGCTAAGCCTCATTAGGGATGTAGCGAACTGTTCGCCCGCGAACTAGTTCGCGCGAACTTCGACCGTTCGCGTCCGCCGAATGTTCGCGAATGTTTGGGAACGTTCGCATTTTGAGTTCGCGTTCGATCGTTCGACCATTCGACCATTCGAATTCCTTCGACCGCTAAAAAAAAAAGCATTCGATCGAATGGCTTCGATCGTTCGATTCGAATGAAAATCCTTCGATCGAACGATTAAAATTCTTCGATCGTTCGAATCGAACGATTTTAGCGGGTGTTCGAAGTTCGCGAACTGTTCGCGAACGTTCGCATTTTTTGCCGGTGTTCGCGAACGGCGTTCGCGAACACCAAATCGGCAGTTTGCTACATCCCTAAGCCTCATTCACGTGGTCACTTCTTACTGACTTTCAGTCTAGGACAACACAGCTTTACTGGGCCTTGGTGTACCCAGACTCCCTGAAGCATATCTAGCTGGGTCAGCAACTGAAGGCCAAAGAGAGAGATCCAACCCTAACCAGACACTATGTTAAAGTGGCAGGAAGTGGTCATAGGCCTGTAGGCCAATAACAGAAATATGTAAATGAAGTAACTAGATACAGCAGCGCAGCAACTAGGGTGATAAGGAAGTGTAGGTCTTTAAAACCATAAATATGTAGTATACCTATGGGTCCCTACACCAATATGAGAAATAGCTGCACCTAATTTCAAAAGCACTTCCCTAAAACAAACTTTTAGTGTGAAAACATGATACATCATTCTTCCTGTTACTCTTCTTGCTCTCTGGGTGGCTCCCACTAAGGTCAGCACCTAATTATAATTTTACCCTGAGAGAGCAAAACCTCAACACACATCACACCTTCTTTCAGACATAGTCAATTAATGTAAAAAGTTTTACAGCACTTGGCTACACTCTCTGGAACTATTTCTCTGTTTTCAGTAACCTGCTGTAACTAACACCGATGACCCTTTCCACTCTACTTGAAGAGCCATTACTGAAAATGGCTTAGTATGTTGGCCTCAAACTTGACCTGGTGATAGGCAAGGAGAAGGGGTGGAGTTCTACTGTCTCCATGTTATACTTTCAAGTCCTACCTACTGTTTCATCTTCTTCCTTTTCTAGCTTTGAGGCATATAATATGGCACACACATAGCACATTTTATCATCAAATCCCTACATTGATTATTCTTGTATCAGACATTAAGGGACAAATTTACTAAAGGGCAAAATGGCTAACGTTGCCACCCACAAGCAACATCTGTTGTCTGCCACATACAATACTGTTTTGGCACCTCTCCCTGGAAGGTTTAATAACACATCAAAGCTCCAATCTTGCTAATACAATCAACACTTAATTTAATGACATCATTGTGGATTATGATACACAGATTATGCTGATTGGAGCAACATTCCAGAGGATATATATTCTCGAAGGAAGATTTACAAGTTATTTTGAATTGAGAAAGCCAGTTGGATGACTGGTGAAACTTCTTCAAAGAAAGAAAACCACAGCAAGTCCAGTTGGTTTGACTTATTTCTATAGTTGTATGGGCTGATTAAGTCATTGTTTTGTAGCCTATTCAAGCACCCAGTGCATCTGCCTTAAATATCTACTTTCCATGCAACATCCCTCATAAATCTACCCTGTAGCATTTTCAAATTTTGCCTCAGCTCATCCACCAAGCCTACATGCTAACCTCTTAACTCAGCTCCCTTAAAAAGTCAACTTACTTGGAGGAACCAAGGAATAAAAGCAAGTATTATTGAATAAACTTGTCTTAGCTTTAGTTCTTATTTAAATAAGAATAATTTAAATTGTCTTCTTTCCTAATTTTGCTAGTTTACAGAAAATATAATGTTTTCCTTATTCCGTAACCTTGCACGGCTTTCTTTTGTTTATCTTCCTTTCCTTACAATGGTAATGAAATGTATTAATCCTTTAATTGCTTTCTTATAATGCTTTTCTACTTCCCATGGATATACAAGAACTGTGAATATCACTGGTGATCTAATGCAGTTGGACTGAGCTCCAAGTCCCTCCAAGCAAAACAAGCATAATTATTGTCTCTGAACTCAGTTAAGTGAGGCATGAGAAAATCACTAATGCGAGTTTTCCCACCTAAACACACCAAGGAGACCTAGTACTGGCATATTTTGTGATGTTTTCCTAGATATCCTGGACCCATGGGAGGTACCAAAAATGTTCTGCTTCTACAAAATCTCTAATATTGCTGTATTCATCATATAAGGCTCATGTAAAGTGACCCTGAACCATTTTGCTTAAAAATATGACAATTTATTATGTTTGGGGGGGGGGATGTAATAGAAATGGTAATCCCAGCTGTGAAGACCTTTATTAAGACAATCAGTGGCTAGCATTTTCTAATCTCATGCAGTCATAAGTGAAATAAGGCTATGATTGGATACATATTAAAGCAATGTAATAATCTGGAAAAAAAATAGGAAAAAAATATTGCTTCGCTCGAATTTAATATAAGTTTTGCGAAGGCTGAAAGTATTAGGCAACCCGATCTACAAGTGGTAGAAAGACAGAAAATTGTATGATTTGCACCTCTGCTCAGGGTATATAATTACATTCCCCATGTTTTGACTATTTAAAAAAAGTTCAAAATAAAATAGCTTGAATGTTGAATATAAAGTTCCAAATTACTCCAATTGAAATCTGCTAGGGTTTAGGTGCCACATTTTTAACATTTCTTTACATTGATAAATCTTGAACTTGAATTTGAAAAATTTGAGATCATTTTTTCCCCGTTGGCTTTCTTGAATTGTGGCAAAAATGCCAAATAATGGTAGCATTTCACCATATACCATATATACCCGTGTATAAGCCGAGTTTTTCAGCATCCAAAATGTGCTGAAAAAGTCTACCTCGGCTTATACTCGGGTCAGTGGTACCCGACCAGAGTAGCTGAGATTGCAGTCACTTTTAATCATTCCTATACCAACAGTACACTTGGGGAGAGACTGCAATATCCCACAATGCCCTCTGTTGGTTATATGAAAGAATAACAGTGACTGCAATATCACACAGTGCCACCTGTTGGTTGTATGAAAGAATAACAGTGACTGCAATATCACAGCGCCCTCTGTTGGTTATATGAAAGATTAACAGTGACTGCGATATCACTCAGCGCCCTCTGTTGGTTATATGAAGGATTTACAGTGATGGCAATATCAAACAGCACCCTCTGCACATGGTAGTGGGACAGTGGGACAATGCACACAGTAATCCGTTTGGCAATTCTCTGTCACCATCAAATTTGCAAAGAAGTCCGGTTGATCGCTGGGGGGTCTCTTTGGCGGAATGTGCGCTGCTGGGAGACAGGGCTGTAGTTGTGTCTAGGCTTATACTAGTCAATAAGTTTTCCCAGTTTTCGTAGGTAAAATTAGGTACCTCGGTTTATACTCAGGTCGGCTTATACTCGAGTATACACGATACATATTTTTATCTATCTAAATTATGCCCTCTATATCAAGAAAATGTTGGGGACAAATCCTACATCTGTGTATTATAGCCAGTAGCAATCCTAGAGGGGGGCGGGCCCTGGTGCGTGACGCTCAGCCGGGCCCTGCCCCCTCCGTACGGCCGCATTTGGCTGCATTAGTTAGTGGTGCACAGACTGCCGGGGGGCCCTGAGGGGGGGTGTCCGCTCACACCCCCTTGCTTCCCCGGTAGTTCCGCCACTGATTATAGCCCTTCCTCCACTCAAAGAACATCTAAATTCAGGTAAAAAATATTTCTCGGAATCATTTTTCTTAAAACCCTCCCAATTATGGCACAATAGGCCACAAAACATAAAATAAATGACAGATGTAAAACAAAAAGAAACACAATAAAAACACATGAATTTGAAAATAGTTGACAATTGTCAGATTCACTTTATTACCTCTTAAAACAGCCAAACTTTTCTTCTACTTTTTCTGCTACTTTGGGATCAAAGTTTTTAATTCTTGGGAGGCTGAACTGGTCTTTTGAATGCTGATTGGCTGAAGCTCTGGATTACCTTCTGGAGTGTTTTGGAAGGGATGAAACTGATGGGCCACCTTCACATAGACCAGAGTATTCTGTGGATGTCTAAGTCATTAGCACTGTACTACCACTGGGCAAGAGAGAAGACATTGTAAGAAGGCTACTCAAAGAATATGGGTGGGACAAATCACTGTCACAAAGGTGCTTTTCACCATTAAATACTCACCATAAACTACAATAAATATACATACATGTCTTTAATTTCCCTATACCTGCATAAAATGCTTTGAGAAAAGCAGCATGTCTTCATGAGCACAGTTTATAGGTCTGCACAGGTCTTCGTATTTTTGAGGAGATTTTAAAAACTTATGCTGTCATTGGGTTACTCAAGGTCATCGGCTAAATATATAATAAGTGGCAGTGACACAAAGACAATGGAAGTTAAGGGACTTACATGAAGTAGAAAAGGGGGAATAGGCTGAGGAATAATTGAGGAGGGATGACAATGACACCTTTTGTAAGATTAGCCATGTGTTTTTATTACACTTTGGCAAGAGACTTAGTAAATCTGCCAATGAGATGATTGTAATCATTTTATATCTGTTTCACACTGAATATTCACATAATTTAGCTTATGTTTTTTATATAGGATGATTTTCCAGCTCAAACTCAATACTTTTTTTCCAGAAAGAATTAACACCAGTGTGTCATCCTGGTTTTTTTTGTCCATATGGAAAGAAAATAGGGATTTTGTAGCATTACAGCTATTTCATCAATTTGTATTATTATCATAATTTGCTTCTTAAAATAAGGCTGTTGGGATAGCCACTTATCCAATTTAGCATCAGACTATTATAGCTGCCAACCAGATCACATCTCTAGAAGTTCTTTTGTTTTCATGGGGCTTCATTGGAAGGAATTCTGAATTTCAGGACAAAATTTGTTTTCCTGTCATTAGTGTCTTAAATTACATTCATCTGTTTTAGTTTTTAAGGTTTTGTAAAGTATGAAGCTTCCTTCAGAGACAGTATATCCTAGGATATTGAAATAGAAGTAATCATTTTAATTTTATATTGTGATGTTTAAACTGTGAAATGCTTGATAATTTGAATTTTATTCAATCTTCCAACCTTCCCCATAGATATCTGAATGAAAATCAATATTTTGGTAAGGCAGACTGCTCTGGAGGCGCTCCTTTTGGCATTGTAGTTTATGAACTGCAATGAACTGGACTGGATAAACCCAAGATGGAAGGTGTGGTGTTTATACAAATGGCCTGTAGATGTCACTGTGTTCGGACATACTGTGCATACTTCCTGGTAGCTTAAAAGTGAAAGTTTACTGTTGTGTAATGCCTGCATGAGCCTGCTAATAAAGCATACTCTACTTATCCTCGGCTACCCAAAACATAACAGAAGATATGTCTCGGACAGAATGCTCTATTAGACATAGCAAATGGGGAGCTGTGAAGCTTTCTTCCCAGGAAGTAGGAAGTAGGAAGCATGAAGTGGGGAGTATGCTTGTGCAGCTGGAAAAGCGGATTGAGACACTTCTAAAGCAGATTGTAGAGATACATTCTACCCATTGACTGTTCTGTTCCAGCATCGGAAGAATGAACTTTAATTTATGTGCATATGTTTGTCTGAATTAAAAATTCCTATGTTATGGAAAACCATGCTATGAATAAAACACTGCCCATATCTGCATAAAAAGTACACTGGGGGGGTTATTTATCAAAATCCTAATTTTTCGGATTTTTTAAATAAAAAAAGTCTGACCAAACTAGAATCCACTATTTGACCTTATTCATTATTAAAAAAGCTTGATTTAATCGGTTCAGGTAAAACTCAATAAAAGTTTTTTCCAGAATCGCTTGATTTTTTCGCCATTTTTCCAGAAAAGCCTGAATTTTTCTGATTTTTGCCCAAAAAGCCCAAAAGGGTTGAATTTTCAGCTTAATTCCAGCACCCCTGTCTTGCCTTAAACATGACCTTGGCGGGTCAAAAATGGCTGATTTTCAGATTCAGCCTTTTTGCTGCATAGGGCTTTAATAAACATTGAAAAATTTTAGTTTTGCCCCAAAAATCCCAATCGGAGTTTAGTAAATAACCTCCCCCCACATTCTCTTATTTGGGAAAAAGTGTTGCATCTTCTGGTATTTAAGTGAGCCCTGACACTCTGTACTTAATTGTTTATTCTTTTAGGGTAAAACTGGTAAAATATAACCCATTTTTTTATAGTGTGCATATTTCTTTTAACTTTAAATTCCAGTTGCTATAAAATGGTATTAGTCAATTAAAACAGTACTTTAATGACAACATCTTATATGTAACACTTGGCTTAGGTCCTCGCACAAGACTTACTAGGCATCTGAATAAACTGCTCATTTTACATGATTTAAGAGCTTTCCTTATAATATCCCTCAGTCCAGCAACTTACCACATCATCGACCAGACAATACCTTATAATACAGCACAGAGTAAAACAATAAAACCATTGCTTTGTGAAATGTTATAATTAACTGAAATTGATATATTTAATGGTTCATAAATTGACAGCCTTGTTAAACAATATGCTGTACCATATTCAAACATGTCCTGCTACATGTCCTGCTAGATTTGATAGAAAACTAATGAATTTAAACAATAACTGTATACAGAATATCTTAATATAAGAAATGTTGTCAAAACAGTGGTTACTCCAGCCTATTCCTGTGCAGTGATCACCACTCTGGCATTGGAATTGTCTTGGTCAAACACAGTTTCGTTTTAATGAATTGTTATATAATTACAATATTCCAGGTGGCATTTTTGTGACCAAACCAGGCTACACTACACAGAGTTCTTGTGGCTTAAGGTGGCCATACACGGGTCGATAGAAGCTGCCGACAGACCCAGTCGGCAGCTTATTGGCCCGTGTATGGGCCCCCCCCGACGGCCTTCCCTGATCGAGATCTGGCCAAAAGTCGGGCAGATCTCGATCGGAAGGGACTAAAAATCCCGTCGGATCGCGGCCGCATCTGTTCGTTGATGCGGTCCCGTGATCCGACCACCCGTTAGGCATCCTTAGGATCCGATCGTTGGGCCCTAGGGCCCACGTTCGGATCAGCCCGATATTGCCCACCTCAAGGTGGGCATATCGGGGGGAGATCCGCTCATTTGGCGACATCGCGGATCTCTCCGTGTATGGCCACCTTTACTTCTCTCATTGTCATTACTGGTTTGGGCTTCCATATTCAGTGTCCGATCTGAATCATCAAAAAAAACATAGCTCTAATTTTGGGTAAAAACTACGGTATATGATAAAATACATTCCTTTCCAAGACATCTTTTTTGTATGAAATATTCAGAGCCATTCAAGGGCCTAGAAGAATGAATACTGTACAGTTAATATCCCTCATGGTTCTTAAAGGAACGGTAACACCAAAAAATTAAAGCATTTTAAAGTAATTCAAATATATCGTACTGTTGCCCTGCACTGGAAAAAAACTTGGATGCTTGCTTCAGAAACACTACTATTGTTTATATAAACAATGCTGTGTAGCCATGGGGGCAGTCATTCAAGCATGGGATACACAGTAGATAATAGATAAGTACTACTATAGTTTATATAAACAAGCTGCTGTGTAGTCATGGGGAGAGCCATTCAAGCACAGGATACACAGTAGATAACAGATAAGTACTACTATAGTTTATATAAACAAGCTGCTGTGTAGCCATGGGGGCAGTCATTCAAGCACAGGATACACAGTAGATAACAGATAAGTACTACTATTGTTTATATAAACAAGTTGCTGTGTAGTCATGGGGGCAGCCATTCAAGCATGGGATACATAGTAGATAACAGATAAGTTCTGTAGAATCCCATTGTATATTTCAGGGCTTATCTGTTATCTACTGTATATCCTGTGCCTTTTCTCCTTTTCAGCTTTGAATGGCTGCTTCCATGGCTACACAGCAGCTTGTTTATATAAACTATAGTAGTGTTTCTGAAGCAAACACATCAGTTGTACCAATGCAAAGCAAAAGTACATTATATTTCCATTACTTTAATACACTGTCCTTTTTTTATGTTACTATTCCTTTAACTTATACTAATCCTACTGAGTGATGCTAATCCATATACATTATAGAATTTTTTAGTAATAAAAGGTGAAATATCTTATCCACACTAGCCAATCAAACATTGCCTTTCAGAGAAGGAGAGACATGCTACTTGCTGATTGGTTGCTTTGGTTTTCAAGGCATTGCCTTCTAAGGTGGTTAGAAGACTTCTCTCTAGTAGAGACTTGTCTATAGTAGTGTTTGCCAACCTAACGTTTCCATGGTGAGTGTATGACCCCGATAGAATTCTTATTGCAATTTAAATAGCTGGTCTATAGGAAATGGTAGGTTGAAATCAACATATTTTAATCAATCAAATACATTTATAAGGCCTTGATTATTAATTTGAGTTTGTTTATTTAGAAGGAGAGGATTTCCAGGGTTAGACAGACGCTGTATGATAGAATAATGAGATATAAAAACATCTCCATACAGAACATGAAATGAATTGCAATATTATTGATAAATGATAGCACTAATGGCAATCTACCTTTTTTTTTAAACAAAACAAAGTGCAATCAAGTTTAGTATTTGTTATTACTAAAGCCCAGAACTGATGTCTTCTCTGGTGAGTAATTGCTTTTATAAAGAATCAGTTGTACTGTTTACATTCTTTGGGTACTTTTAATGGACTAACATAATGCAGACAGAGTAGACTTGTAAACTGATGCATGAATGTTTATACAAATGGCACAAATAGTAGCGCACAAAGGTCCTAATTATTTCAAGTCAGTGAAATAGTGATAAAAATATGAGTTTATGAATATTTTAAATGATATTACTTTACAAATCAAATATTTGTCTTAAAGAAACATAAATATTTAGTGCTGAGAATAATATTGACTATATTTTATGGCATCACAATTTTTGACTGCCAAGATCATTTAAAATCAATAGGTTTTGCTTCAGCTTGCTAATGCTCTGATTTCCTGCAATCTAAAGCTGTGGCTTGAAAGGGCAGCTAGAGCTTGACAAAGTATTGAAATATAAATAATGTACATTTGGTTTAAGAAATGTATCAAGCCAGACTTACAGTAGATTTGCAATAGGGAAGATCCATCCATCTGCTGGTAGGTCTGATAACTCCATGTCTTTCTGATAAAGGTTTAAACCCTCCTTGGTGTTGATAGTAGTGCATATACTCTTTGAGATGGTATGGTTCAGTATGATTGCATGATTGAAAAAGGCTCCATGTAAATATGAAGCTTTGGGCAAGAACTTTTAAAAGTGGGCTTTTTAAAAGGTTAAGGTTGTATATAACTCAAAGTTGTATAATAAATTCAAAGTACTTCTACCCTAGTCCTTGCAATAAGATGGCCATACAAAGGCAGATTTAAGATGTCAATCTGGTCGGCAGCTATTATGTATGTATGTATATGGGCCCTTCTCAACTGCCTATCGAAAAGACATTGGGCGAAAAATCACCCAGTTATCTAATAGACAGGTTTGAAAATCTCATTGGGTGAGGACCAAATTGAAGCAGTGATGTAGTCTTCTCCCATTGGCCCAGCATGTAGGTGACCAAATTGGGCAAAGGTCAGCTTGTCTGGTGACCTTGCACTTGTACTTCTTATACAGGAACAGAAAGGTGCTTCTATTGTATAAACAGAAATGATGCAGTTGGCCCGTGATAGCACCACTGTAAAGCGATATATATAAAATGTAATAATAAATGTAATGAAAAAAATACTAAAGATGAGGAGATATACTCACAGTTCACCCCAGTCCATGGGTGCATAGTACATAGTAGAACTCATACAGGAAAAGTCCTGACGCGTTTCGTGCCTGTTGGGGCACTTACTCATAGGCTAATGGCCTTAGCCTATGAGTAAGTTCCCCAACAGGCACGAAACACATCAGGCCTTTTCCTGTATGTCCCAATAAATGGATTTAACTTTTTATTATATTTTGGTTATTATTTTTTTTTGGAGAAATTACTCACAATCTTTTGAGTTTTACTATGCTTCTATTGTATGCCAAATTTTAGCACATGCCACACTGGGTTCACAATTGGTATTGCTCATATGTGTTTTCTCAGAGTGTACTGATCTTTTTAGTTTATACTGCAAGGGGGTTGCATTTAGATTTCCCTGAGTTCTACCCACTTGTGTCTCTACAATCCAGTGATTATCACCTGGAGAACTACCCACCACTGCAATCTCCCAGGTGGAGCACAAAGCTGTTCTTCTAGCTTTCCATGTCTATCTAACACTTCTATAGTGTCCTCTAACAGGTTGCTCAATCTCTGCCTTATTCACAAGGTGGGACATTGACTAAGATTCGTTATTGTGCCAGCGTCCGCTTCGCCGCACTTTGCTGCACTTCGCCAGGCGTTTTTTCTCCAGCGCTACGCAAGTTCACTAAACTCCGAAGTTGCGCTCAGGGGAAGCGTAAGGTTGCGAAGTTGCGCTAGCGTTAATTCGCCAAGCAAAGCAAAGTTACGCTAGCGATGCTTAATTTGCATACGGCGCCAAATTCAAGTTACAATGGAGGTATATGTAGCAGCACTACACAAGCCTGGGAAACCTTCAAAACAGCAAATAAAATTTTTATTTTGCCCTACACATGTGCCCACTGTATAGTTAAGTTGCCATGAGTTAGGAAATGTAGGGGGGAAGGAGGGTAGCCCCAAAATTTTTTTAGATCTTTTTCAGCCTATCACCCATAAAAAATTAAAAAACCCAGTTTTTTGGGATTTAGAAAAATGTTTAACTTTTTTTGAAGCAATCCCTATCTACTCTATTGCACTTCGCCTGGTCTGAGGTGGCGAAGGAAGTCTGGCGTAAAAGGTAGCGTTCAGAATAATTTGCGCGTTAGTGAATTTGCGTAGTTACATCTGTTGCGCAAATTTACGCCAGCGTCCGTTAGTGCATCGGCGATTAACGAAAATGCACTACGCTGGCGCATTCACGCTAGCGTTCGTCGATTCGTCGTTTAATGAATTTGCCCCAAGGTCTCTTAGCCCAAATTCAAAACTTAAGTTACTTTAGGGCTTTTTTCCTACTGAGGCCTTATGCCTTAGGCCATCCTGCAGAATCCACAGATAGCACCAGATGAAATACAAAGAGATATAACCATGTGCTACATCCCTCAAATAGACTAGGCAATAGGAACTACAGTTTCAACCCTTGGGCCTATAAAATCACATTCAGAACATCTTTACAGTAGGGATGGCCCCCTCACATGTCCTACAAATGTTTCCCCAAAACTTCTCTCTGTGTGTGCTTAGGTGGGACCAGAGTCAATTAAGGATGTGAAATATTAGGAATTATGGGCCAATTGCTAGTACCAAATAGATTATGGATATGCAACTCTGAAGCATTCTCTGGGGACATGAATACTTCATTTACTTTTTGAGAAATGTTACTGTTCCACTAACATCAAAATCCCCTCAAACAAATCAAGAGAATGACTTCTTGGTGTTGAAGTGTACATTTCTGGCACAAACATATCACTAATTTAGTACTTCATGTATATATTTGTAATAGTTGTGTTGTTCTGTTTCAACCTACTGTGTGATAGTTCCCTTAGATCTGGGCCAGGACCTTTACAGGACACAACTCACTGTTATGAGCAGATCTCCACAGACAGTTGAACTCAACCCGGACTGATACGCATAGACAGATTTTGCTGTATTTTATTCCAAAAGTGATGAAAATCTCCAAACATAGATCAGACCAGTAGGTCAGAGAATCTTACCAGGGTTGGTTAGGCAGTAAGAGATCATGTAAGATGGTTGCTAACTGTAACACTGGGAACAATTGGAGAGGGGAGGGGGGTTAAGGGTCACAGAATCTTCCTAGAGGGGGAGGAGAAGCACATATATAACAAAATGCATTACACCACGAAAACAATAATAAAAGACAAGTTGTGTGTAACATAACATGTGTCTGTCAAACTACTGTGGTACCGAGGGATGGAATTTTTTTTCGCGCGAAATTCGTGAAACGGCAAAAAATACTCAAAACGCCGCCGGTGTCTCGTTTTTTACGCCGGCGCCCGTTTTTTACGCCGGCGTCCGTTTTTGATGCCGGCGTCCGTTTTTTCGGAAAAATGTTTTTTGACGCCGGAGAATTTTTGACACAAATTTTCGCGGGCGTTTCGCGAATTTATTTCGAATCGCGCAAATTCGCTGTGCATTCGTGCCTGGCGAATAAATCACTAATGATTACACACCTAAGGGGTCTCTAACATCAATTTTCAAATGCTAACAAACCCCCAGAACAAACTCTACAAGACCCACTTCCCACAGCTAGAGTATGGCACAAACCCAGGGAGCATAGGGCAGGTAGAGTAGGGCACACACATGGATCTTAAGGCAGCCAGACTATGGTAGACACTGGTAGCATTGGTCAGACAGAGTATGGTACACACAGGGAGCACAGAGAAGGCAGAAGAGAGCAGTAGACTATGAAATCAGGACTCTAAGATGGACAATTCATACTGTGCTAGATACAGTGACACAGTGCTGGTGCTCCTTCAGCAGTTTGTGGGCACATTTCAGTCTGGGTCTGAGGTGTGAACAGTACAGGCATTTAGGGTTGTGAACAATAGAGGTGTCACAGGTGTGAACAATACAGGGGATTACAGTCTGAATATGAGGTGTAAACAATGCAGGGGCCGAGTAATTTCAGTAGTAATACCTTTTAAAGTTTACATATCCAAATCAGGATTAAGCCTGGCGCCCCTGCAGGTTCACATTCAGACTTAAAGTCTTTTGGTAAATCTGTAATTTAAAGTAATAAATGAGTCTCTAGAAACAATAGATATTTTCAAGCAGTATATCCCCTGCTCAAATTAGAAGAATATTTGTATTCTTAGTGGCTAATAGGTATAATATTGCTTGAGATACGGTAATGTAGATCATCTCTCCCCAGACTGCTGTAAAATAACAAAGAACTGCTTGTCAACCATTCTCAGAATCAGATGTTAATGATATTGCATGACTTTGTTGAGTCTGTGTAGTACAGCTACTGCACCTAAAAGGGAAATGACTTCCATACCAGCCCGCGTGAGCCAAAGCGTTTCAGATTGGGGATGTCTGGATGAAATCCATATGTATACTTTAGGGAGAAGTGTAAAAGAAGATTTCAAGACATTGTCAACAAGACATTCGGTCTTTTTCCAAAGTTAAAACTGAAGTGATTTCTGAAGCAAATGACATGAAATGTGTGGTTAATGTAAGCATTGTGAGCATTGTAACCTTTAAAAAAAGAAAAGGAGCTTGTTTTCAACAAAGCCCAGTAGAAGTTCATCAGGGCTCATTTTAGTGAGGGAATTTTCTGGAGGGTTCCAAGCAACACTGAGTCCAATGGGAAGTTGCAAAAAGATGTTAATAACAATACAAAAAGAACTACAATTTTTTACAGAAAAGTTCCTAAGCTAGACCCTGGCTGTCATTATTCCTCCACCGCTAACCTCATCATCTTCCCTCCCTCCATCTTACCCCTGCCATTCACCACCCCAAACTATTCATCAGCAATTTCAATTGTCTCCTCATTCATCATCTCTTCTGGATATGCAGAGCCAAAGTTAAAGAAGGCAGCAGAGGTATGTGCCTAGGGTCCTAACCCTAAGCCCATACCTCTGTTGTCTACCCTTAGTTTCAGCTTTCAGTTTTTTTATAGACTATGGGCTCTTTACAGACACCTTGGGGCTCATTTATCAACACTGGACAAATTTGCTCATGGGCAGTTACCTACAGCAACCAATCAGTGATTAGCTTTTTAAAGCCAGCTGCAAGTAGAACAATGAATGCAGCAATCTGATTGGTTGCCATTGTTGCACATGGACAAATTTGCCCAGTGTTGATAAATGAGCCGAGAGCAAGTAATTCAACGGATGGGGAGAGTGAAAGAAGAGCTCACCCTGAACCCGGCTATGAACCGCAAAATGTTTGTGGAAGTCAGCCCACATATCACTAGTGCACCCCTTATTGTTCATTCAAAGAGCATTTGCATCTGGGGTCCAGTTTCGATAAGCACCTTGTGATGAATATATAATCTGATATAAGGTGCAGAACGCAGTACGGCTGGGCACAAGGCAGCCCTGTCCTCACCACCTGCTATAGGGTATGTAACACGCTCTTGGCGACCCCCCTGGTGCCAAGGTTGTACATTATTACTGACTTACAGGTCCTGAGTCCCCTTTGCAAGGTGAAAGGGTATTCTTCTCCGGCAGTGCCTCCACCTAATGGGATCCTGTGGGTGGCCCATTACGAATAACATGCAACACACTTTGCTTTTTTAAAAACAACAACTTTATATAAAGAAAGTGTAATTTAAAGGGTAAGTAAAAATGGCATTTACATCAATTAAATATAACCCACTCCCATAGGAACCCATGGCAGTCCATTTCCTGGCCCTCCATGCCAGGCAAAGTCCCGCACTACTCATTTGCAGATTAAAGTCTCAGTCTCTTATCCCAAATGAGCACACTTGGTCCCAGGCAGCACTAACAGCCCAAAATACCTGAACCAAAATACTGGCTCCCTCGTGGCAGGCATCTACAAACAGCCTGTGTCACAAATGGAAACCATCCCGGATCCTCTCTTTTTTCTACCCTCCCCTGGGCACACCTTACCCTGGGGATTCACACACATGGGTAGGCTCATCCAGAGCTGGAGCAGTCATCCACAGTGATGAATCCATTCCATGAAGCACATGCAGCTTGCTTGATCCTCCAGACATAGCTCCCAGCACTGTCTTTAGTGCGAGCACACTGTTGCTGAATCCGTAGCTGAACTGGTGCTCCCAGTACTGGATATAGCGCAAGCATTTCACATTCAGTTGGGAAAATCCGGAGCTTCAGACCCTCCTGATCGAGCTCCCAGGCATGGTGTTGCCCACCCCAGCCTTAGAGGCCTTCATGCCTCTACATAGTGGCAGCTGAACTCACTAACTCCTTAGTGAAGTACAAATAGCAGAAATCCTCCAGCAGTAATGGCTGTGAGCACATGGCAATTTCCTTTTATAGGATACAGCAGCGACACCTTGTGGCTGCCTTTGGGATCAGCCATGCTGCACCAATCCAAGAGCTCTGCCCCTGGAAACTCTAGGGAAACCCCACTCTCAGCCATGAGGCTCTGACTGAAGGGGAAATTAACCCTTAGGGTCCCTACTTTACTACAAGTAGTAAATGGCTTAATTGTGATCTGCCAGCATTCTTTAACTGTTAGGTCTGAATGAATGGATGGTTAACCCCCTTGCACAGAATGCTGCAAAGCCATATTCTTCGGGGAAAAGCAGGGCCTTATGCGATTTTTTGGACATTGCACCCTGCCCTGCATTTAAAAAAGACCCCTTATATATCCAGCTATTGTTCAACACCTGCTGGAGGATTGCATATCAGACATCCTGTATTTATGTAATCTTTATCCCCCCTCTCCAGATCCAGGTCCCCTCCTCTCTGCTTTGCCCTGGCTCCCCATTTCTTTTTTATCTGGAAGTTGAATAAAGCATTGTTAGAATATTCCAAACTGTTTTTGCTACATTTTGGAAATGAATCCTTCAATGGGATTTTTTTTTAAACCCGCAGTTTTTAAGAAACTTGACAGATTTTTGATTTATTACCAGTGTTCTGCTTGTCAGACTCACTTTAACGCTGTACTTTTTGATCACGTACTTCAGCCTTGCAATATATGTTAGTGGCACTACATGAATAAAAAATAAGCTCTCTGATGATTCTCAGACTTCCCTTTTCTATTAGAAGGGTGGGCGAATATTTTCGGAATATTTTTTTTTTATTCTCACTGCGCACAATGCCACTTACAGTTTATTTTTTACTATATAAAAAAAGAGTAAAACACTAAATAGTTGCAATGTTCTATTGTTTTTCATGATGAATGGGAAAGTCAAATTCTACATTTATTTTCCACTTGAAAAGAACACCTATGAGGTAGGTTTATGTTTTAGCACTGTCATTCCATAACAGCTTAAGAACTGTATTATCCTGTCCCATGAGTTAAAGAAGTGTGAGTATTATTCATTCAAACTTAGCGAATTCAGTGCAACAGTATGTAGGCAAACTCCATGACAAATGTTCAAGAGGGCAGAGGCTTTTTTTGGAGTATGCTTTACATCCAGAGCAATGGTTCCCTTACTGTGGGACTGTTCCCCTTTGGGTGGCTTGGAGAATTGATTAGGGGACTTCAAGGGGGAATAAACTGACAACCACTGTTTAGAGTTAAATTTCAACCTCAACAGAAGGATTTAAGGCCCTTGGCCATGCAACCTTTTCTATACAACCTTCTACATGCATCTGCACTTTGCCTCTTAAAGGAGAAGGAAAGTCGTTTAGCACTTGGGGTGCCAAATGTTAGGCACCTCCAAGTGAATGTATTTACTTACCTGAAACCCTGGGCCAGTGTTCCTATCAGCAGAAAACTGCACCGGCCCGGCATTATTCCAGCGAGCACCACGGAGCGCTTCTCTTCCAGCTTCTTCTTCTTTCAAATTTCCTGGGGCAGACGTATGTGCAGTAGAATGAAAAAGCCAACTTTTTAGTTAAAGTTTGGCTTTTCCCTCTATTGCGCATGCGCAGCCGCTCAAAGAAAGACAAATCCGGAAGAGGATCACTTTGTGGTGCTCACTGTTATAACCCCGGGCCGGTGCAGTTTTCTGCTGATGGGAGCACTGGCCCGGTGTTTCAGGTAAATAAATACATTCATTTGTGGGTGCCTAAAATTTGCCACCCTTAAGTGCTAAATGACTTTCCTTCTCCTTTAACCAAAATACAGTAATGAATAATGTGAATGTATCTTTCTCTGTACCTTCTGCTTTATTCTGTACCCATGTTGTTCATTTGTTGTTATTGTATTTGCTAAATTATAATTGGTGGAATTCCATTAATCACCTCTTTTAAGATCAGTAACAATGCATGTTGTTTCTACAGTTTTCTGTTAATCTGTAGGGCCAATAATTTCCTATGTCTGTTTTATTATGAATTAAGGGTCCTGATTAAAGCTTAGTCCTCCAAGGAAGGCTCCACCAAATTCTACTTGAAGACCCACTTGCCAGCGGACACACTCTGACTAGTGATGAGCACATTTTTTCGCCAGGCACGGCTTCACAGTGAAATTCGCCTTTTTCCACCACAAAAAATTTCCCTGCAACAAAAAAGTCACCAAGGCAAAATTGCCTCCGAGACAAAAAAGATGCCACAAGGAAAAATACATTTGGAAAAAAAGTCTAAAAGACAAGAAAGCATGTGTGTAAAAATTGATGCGTGTAAAAAAAAAAAATTACGTCCATTGATGTCAATTTGTTTTGGAATTTTTTTGCTGTTTTGCAATTTTTTTTGCAGTTTTGGAAATTTTCGGGCGAAGAGAAGTGGGACAGATTCGCTCATCACCAAGGGGCAGATTTATCAAGGGACGAATTTCGAGGGTTAATAAACCCTCGAATTTGACCCTTGAAGTAAAATCCTTCGAATTCGAATATCGTATTCGAAGGATTTTAGCGCAAATACTTCGAACGTTTCAAAGGATTTTACTCGATCGATCGTACAATTATTATTCGATCATAAAAAATGTAGAAAAGTGCTGGGGAAGGTCCCCATAGGCTACCATTGAACCTCGGTAGGTTTAAACTGCTGAAGTATGTAGTCAAAGTATTTTTTAAAGAGACAGTACTTTGACTATCGAATGGTCGAATAGTCGAACGATTTTTAGTTTGAATCATTGGAATCGAAGTCGAAGTCGAAGGTCGTAGTAGCCTATTCGATGGTCGAAGTACCCAAAAAAATACTTCGAAATTCAAAGTTATATTTCATTCGTATCCTTCACTTGAGCTTAGTAAATGTGCCCCCAACTGTGACTTCTCTGAAGCTGAAATAATCCGCATGTCTCCTTTCCTTTTCCTCTTGCTTAATTTTTCCCCATGCTCCTTGAGTATTTGCCATGGCATTTTCTGCAATGATAGATTGAATTCAGTTAATCACCAATCCTGTGACTATTATTCAGGGCAGGTAAAAAAAGGACCTTTTCTCATGCATATTCCACAGGTTTTCCAAAAGGGATAGCATTTTCCTCAAGGGCATTTTATAAATGAACTGAGACAAGGGTGGCATTTCAAGGTATTAAAGAGCTGCAGTCTAAAGTGTCCACATCAATACTAAGGTCAGAGTACCAAGGGTGTCAATGTGAACATGTTGGGTTCTACACATCATTAGAAGTCAAAAGGGTTAATTAGTAGACTAGAGCCTGGGGTAGAAAATACAGAATATATTGTCTTGTGCAGGATTAACTATTACAATGCCCCTCCCTATTATACATTATTAGCACAATACATTTTCAGTTTTTTTTTTAAAAAAAAAATTTACCGGACAGCTTTTTGCATACATAATTTTTTGCATATATTGTTAATTATGCACTATTTTTTCTAATTAATTATTGTATATTCTAATTTCTTTCCATGCCATAATGCGGTTTATTTACCCAGAGAACAATGCACATATAAAAGAAATCCATTAAAAGCTGTAATAATAATTAGAGCAAATAAAGTTCAATGTATAGAAAGATACATTTACTGCACCTGCATAGCTGAATGGTTCAGTACAAAGTTACATTAATAAGGACACATCTCGGGCTGTGTTTGATGCATCATTTCAAAAGCTTGCTCCTTGTTATCCCATTAAGGTCTCTGTGCATAGCATTGGTTAGCTAAGTATGGTGATCATGTAATTAAAGAACTAAATAATGTTTCTTGATGTCTTTCTAATTAATTCATTGAAACGTATTATGCCGAGCCTTTATATAGGAAACTCAGAATGAATGATTTTTCTAAATGCATCAATATTTACTGTTTTATAGAATTACTGTGCTTTACAGACTCAGTTATAATATAGTTCATCTTGTCTCTGTTTAAAAGGGGTGAACGAACTTTAAAGGAAAACTGTACCCCTGAACAATGTAGTTCTTTATAAAAAATATATTGCAGAAAACAGCTCATTTGTAAAACCCTGCTTTATGTATATAAACCTTTTTTATAACAATATACTTTTTTTTATTAGTATGTGCCATTTGGGTAATCCTAAATAGAGAATCGCGATCATGACCAAACAGGGTCACATGAGCCAATTTAAAGAGAAGGAAAGTGTTTCTACTTGGGGGTGCCAAAAGTTAAGCACCCCAAATGATTTTATTTACTTACCTGACAACCCAGGCCAGTGCTCCTATCAGCAGCGACCCGTTGTTCTTCCAGCGAGCACCACAGATCTTCTCTCGGCAAACGCAATAAAGTGAGAAGTCAAACTTTACTGAACAAGCAGGCTATTTCATTCTACTGCACATGTCTTTGCCCCAGGAAATTTGAAGAACAAAGAAGCAAAGTAAAATTTGAAAGCGAAGAAGCGAAGGGGAATTTGAACCCCCGGACCAGTGCAGTTTTCTGCTGATAGGAGCACCGGCCCAGGGTCTCAGGTAAGTAAATACAACCACTTGGAGGTGCCTAACTTTTTGCACTCCCAAGTATAAAAGACTTTCCTTCTCTTTAAAGGACAAAATTCTGTCTTTTGTTGCAACACTTCTTCCTGTTCCTGTTAGAGATGCAGTATTTCTGGTTAAGTGATCTCTGAGGCAGCACACAGACCATCACAAAATATTTGTCGTTTTAAGGCAAGAGATGTAAAAGAGCCATATTTACTTACATATACAGGGGTGCTTCGCCAATGAGGCGAGTTGAGGCTGTCGCCTCAGGTGGCATTGCCCCACTAGGTACCAGGGGCTGCAAAAATGCTGCTCCTGGTACTTTAAGAGCGAATTTCCGGGGGAGGGGGGGCAGCAGCAACTGATGCTGCCTCAGGCGGCGGAGGGGCCAGGATCGCCGCTGTACATATATATTGCAGTTTGGTAAGATTCTTTATTAGGCCACTTAATATGATATAAATCTGTTACTTAAGTATTGATTTTTGGGGTATAGTTTTCCTTTAAACATTTTTTTCATATATACCTATTTTTTGCTACTATAGGTTGAATCAAAATCTAACCCTTGGCAGATCCTCCAACGTTTTTGCGTTCCATATCTTTTTTTATTCTTTATTGTTCTTTACATGTAGATTAAAGGTCCTAAATGCATCTGGTTGCAGGCAACATAAAAAATGCACAAGGTTCTGATGAGACCTCTTCCTCAGGTGGACAAAGTTTTTCTAGTTCACGGTTGTTTATTGTAGTCATAGAGTCAGGACAAGAGTTAGAATAGAAGGTGCCCTAAAATCCAGGAAGGCTAGGGCCTCATATAAACTGGGAAATTACACATGGCTAGAACTGAGGATAGTTGCAGGTCATTGACAACAGGAAGGCTTCAGGTTGGATATTCCTGATATACATAATTGTCTTTCAAATGATACATGATATACTATGGGGTTTATATATCAGCAGATATATAAACAGAATTTTTAGGGCCAGATACAAGTGAACTAAGAGCTTCCCTCTGATGCAAAGTGGTGAACTCTATTGTCAACCTTTGATACATATATCCCATTGTCTTTTGCCCTTATGACTCCTATTTTGCTATTCCTCTAGAGAACTTTTGACATGCTGGGGTCAAAGGTCCTATCTGCCCTTCCTTAAAATTGTTCAACATGGCCTACTGGGGCTCTATCATTGTAATGACCATTTAGTGGAATGCTGTATGCCCAGTTTGCCCTATCTGACCTTTCAAGAGGTGACACGTGTTGCCCAGCAAAACAGATTACCCTTAGTTATGAAGGGGGGTATAAAAGGTAAGCAGATATTGGCATAAAAATTCCAAAATGCTGTTCTTTGTCTGAACCAACAAATGGCAATTGTCTACCAGCCACGGGAGTCATTTATAAACTGGAAGGCAAGCCCAGGTCTCTGTGGTCTGTTTTGGAGCACAGAGACCTGCAGTTTACCCATGAATACAATGCTGCCTTGTTTGGCAATGCTGTATTCATGATGAGTGGGTGGGGGAGGCATGAAGGGATCATTCCTCCCACCCCATACCTATCCCATAACTTGCATCTCATTGCAATTTTTTTATTTGGTGTGCGATGCAGAACTCTAGGCAAAAATATTCTCTGAATGAGCACTTAAGGGCACGTTCTTGCTCCTTTTAGTACTTTTCTACTTGTGTCTGACATCTTTGTAAGTGACCCTTTTAAGCCACAATCATAATGTAAAATTATGTATTGGAATTAAGTGAGAAAAAAAATATAGCTTCCAGACCTGCTGAGATCTGTGAGAATCACTGACTTGGATAACAGACACTCTGGAACCATATTTTTTACTGCGCACAGCATTAATTACATGCTGCCTAATAATTACCATCATATTTTGCACTTAAAAGCCAGAAAAGCCAGACTATAATTTTAATTGCAAATATAATCACGACAACTGCTGCCTAATTGAGTTACAAGTGCAGATGAAATTTTAACTTTTTAAACAAAATTAATAATGCAATATAAACACGTACGGTCATACTAGACCTGCACTTTGTGAAACATCTGGTAGAAGGTCATGTATTCATATCCATATGCATGAACATCTGTTGGTTACTCCCCTCAGAAAGGTAAATCAACTGACACATGATAGCTTGTAACTCAAACACTCTGGCGAGGCAGTGGACGTTCATAAATATACATAATCTAAAAACAATACCATGTGGAAAAATTGGTGACTTCCTACACACATGACAGGATCGCCTCAAGGCAAGAGTAATGTGTGCGCGGTGGGAGGGAAACCAAACTTAATCAATCAAGTAGAAGGTGTAGAAAATGATGCTAATGCATGGATAGGTCTGATAAAGTGTGAAACAGACACTAGGGAAATATATACTCTGGGCAATTATATGAAAAATAGATTAGAATATTATGTGTCTTACACTGAGGCAATAGAATAAAGATGAAAAAGAATAGACAGTCAAAACTGGCTATGACTTTATATGATGTTTCTATATGGTTCTTCCAATGAATGGTGGATAATGAACAAGAAGTGACCACAAACAAAACAAAGGTATGCCATACAGGTTCCGAACACACAGCTCTATGGATAAGGATAAATTGTCGCAGAGACCATAGCAAAAAAAAAACCGACCGTTGACTTTGCATTTGGACAAAAAAGTCACTGAGACAAAACAGTCGCAGAGACAAAAAAGTTGTGGAGACAAAAAAAAAAAAGTTGCCGCAAGAAAAACTCCAATTGACTGATGCATTTGGAGAAATTATTGTGCTCCAAAAAATTTGTAGCATGTAAAATAATTTTGACGCCCATTGAATTCAATGGGGCAAATTTACTTACCTCCGTAGATCCGCCAGCGTTGTCTTCGCCACACTTCGCCGAACTTCGCCAGGTGTAGATTCGTCAAGACATCGCAAATTCACGAAGATCCGAAGTTCTGCAAAAGTTACCGATCGTTTCCGAAGTTGCACTAGCAAAGTTACGATGAGCGGTCCGAAGTTGCGCTAGCGAAGGCTAATTTACATACGGCACCAAATTTGAATTTCAATGGATGTGTATGCAGCAGCACATACAGAACACTACACAAGCCCAGGGAAACTTAATAAAAGTTTATTTAGGTGTTCTAATGCCCTACACATGTGCCCACAGTATAGTTAAGGTGCCACAAATGTAGGGGGGAAGGTGGGAACCCTAAAAAATCGATCTTTTGCAGCCTATCACCCAAAAACGCCAGAGTTTTTCAACTATTTTGGGACTTAGAAAATTTTTCAACTTTTTTTTTTAAAACTCCTATCTACTCTATTGCACTTCACCTGCTCTAACCTGGCGAAATAAACTCTGGCGAAGAAGGTCACGTTCAGAAAAAGATCAATGTTAATAAATTTGCGTATTTTCAGCCCCTTCGCCAGAGTGCAACTTCGCCAGCGTTAGGGTGCGAAGTTGCGCTAGGCTATCAGCATCGCTGGCGAATTTGTGAAGTCATTTCGCAACTTCGCAAATTTACTATCAGTCACTTCGCCCTTTAGTAAATTTGCCCCAATGTGTCTTTTGACAATTCCGCGAATTTATCGACAAAATGGGACAGATTCACTCATCACTAGTCTTAAGAATCTGTTAAAGGGGAACTAAAATAGAATAAGGCTAGAAATGCTGTATTTTGTATACTAAACATAAACATGAATCTACTGCACCACAAGCCTAATCAAACAAATGATTTATGCTTTTAAAGTTGGCCACAGGGGATTGTAACTTTGTACATCTTTGCAAGACTAAGACTGTGCACATGCTCAGTGTGATCTGGGCTGCTTATGGATCTTCATAAATTATCAAAACAGCACAAGTAAAATAATATTTGGCAGAAGCTGATACAGAAAGACTGATAAATAATCAGTGTACCACTTGAAAAAGGGGAGGTAAGACCCAAAACACGTTGTGTAGTAGTCCTTAATAAATATATTCACAGCATATTGCTACCTTGGAGTGCTCTCCTCCTACTATATGCACTGGGTCTTGTGTTGCCATTTAATCTAATGTGGATTTTATAGTTTTTGTATTGTTTAATACAAACTTTCTCCAACTCTGCAGAACCAGTGGCTGCAGCAAAATAATCCCAGAATCCCAGTTTATCAGTTTTAATATGGCTCCATGATCTTTGTACCTGCCACTCGAGTTGGAAACAGTAAAGGGGATATAAAGGCAAAAATAAAACCCAATACAAATCTCTACACAGTCACCGACTGCTCTACAGGGAAACAAACAAAGCTGCTTTAGTTCTGCATGGCTGGGAAGTAAGTTGGGGGTTGCCCCCTGCTGTTCGTAGGTTTGATCATTTCCCTGCAGAGAATTTTGAGACCGTCTGAAGTTTCCTATCCACAGCAGTCAGAATAAGAAGTGAATAAATGGAGAATTTCACTGCAGACAGTCAAGTTTCTTATTAAAACGGCACACATTTATTAATTAAAGTACTTCAACACCTAAAACCTGCAGAGGTCATGTAGTCAATGGCAGAGGTCTGTCGAACCATTTGAAGATGTTAGTAGCCTTCCTGACATTCAAACTTTTTTCGGAGGAAAACTCGTTTAGAATTTTCAGGTCATTCCTATTTGATTGAATTTTAGACGTTCGAGTTTTTTCATAAATAACCTCCCCTTCAAGTTGTTTATTACAGTTAAAAAATTCACACAATGCTAAAATTCGACCTTAGATAAATAACCCCCTATACGAGACACACAGCGCTCCCCTGGTTACCAGGGGCGGCAAAAATGCTGCTCCTGGTAACTAAGAGCTGAATCTCCGTTTTTCAAACCGGAAATTCAGCTTTTCTAGTGCAGAGTGTGCAATTGCGCCCTATGCACTAGCGACGTGGACCGCCCCCTTCCAGCTCTGATAAGTGCCGTAGGGAGGGTGGGGAGCAAATGGAAGGCCGCCTCAGGTCGCAAAATGCCCAGGAAGTGACTACAAACAAAACACAGTTGTGCCATACAGGTTTCAAACATCCAGCTCTACGGATAAGGATAAGAGGCATAAAAATTTTCTTAAAAAAAATAGACAGTCAAAAATGGACAGGGACAATTGTCTAAGATCAGTAATCAGCCTATCACCAGTTAGATTTTACTGATTTTGTGCAGTTATTATAATAAAACCAAGGGTAAAATGATTAGGGAAAACTCTGTTTGTATCCTAGCATAAGCCATGCAATTCATATCATGTACAAACTTGCTCAGAAGATGTCTTGCCTATGAGTTGGTATAATAGTTCTGTAATGTTAATCGTGCATATTGCTGTTATACAGTAGCTGAGCTTCAATTGACACAAAGTAGAGATAAAGGTGATATATGCATATAGATATTCACACTTAGTGCCAATTATATTCTTGTAGTCTCTGCATTTGTGATCCTCTGAAATTGTACATTTAAACTTGCTGTAAATGTGCATGTATGCCCTTATTTTAAAAAAAGAAACAAAAAAAATGATACAGGAGATTTTAAAGGAGAACTAAAGCTTAAAAAGAATATGGCTAGAAATGCTGTATTTTATATATGGAACTTGTACCAGCCTAGAGGTTAAGCAGTACTAATGTTTTACCCGACCCACACCCGACTCTAAACCTGACCTCCCTCCACCTGTGCCTACCCATGCCCACACATGCCCTCCAAGTTCTTTTTATAGACCCACTCAGCCGATGACATCACAAAAATGGACGCACGTCTATAAAAAAAGAAAGTTGGAAGCCAGCAAGGTGGTGGCCGGGGAGAGCAGGAAGAAGAGCTCAAATTGGACCCACCCGCCACCCACCACTGGGGTGTGAGGTCGGTTGACCCCGCCTGGCCTATCCCTCGGGTATCGGGCCGGTCCACACATCACTATTAAGCTGTTCTTTATCAGTAATGATTAGTGTTTTCATAATTGTCTGCAAGAGCTCCCCATCTGGGATGTTAATTTTTTCAGTGTCAGTGACACTGCACATGCTCAGTGTACTCTGGGCAGATGTTGAGAAGAAAAGCTTACTGGTGAGCACAAATCATTAAGGGAAAGTGAAGTAACACTAATCATAGAAGCTGATGGTAAAGTGCTACCTTTTAACAATTTCTAATGCAGAATCCAGACATGTCAACTCAACTTTAGTTTTATATTTGTGGTAGACATCATGGCTGTGGTGGCCTACCCAATACATAAGTTGTAGCATTTCTGGCCTAATTTTTTGCTGAGCTTTAGTTATATATCTCTATGTATCTATTCCTATAAACTAATCAAGGAAGAAAGAGGAAATCAGGTTTATGGTGAACATATATGTACTAATATGATGAGTTTGTTTGACCAGTTTTTCTACTACTATGAAACCATTGTGATATCTATGAGAACTTTTTTGGCTCATCCTGCAGCATCACTGGATGTCAGCTGTTCGGTTCATACATTTATACTGATAATTCTTCTCAAAGAGCACAAGACGCAGGGAGAGCAGAAGCTCAAACTGACTGTTTGGCCATTCATGTAGTAGACCAGCTTGACTATTATGGTCATTGTCTGTTTGGCTATGCCCACCACTCCCTCCAAACAATGTTTGGCCTTTAATTTTCATTCAGGGTCAGTAAATATTTCTCTTCGGTTTTAGTTTAACTGATTTCTGGAAGACGTCATTGTCATCAATGCTCCTTGCAGAGAGGTTTTTGAAGAAAACCAGAATATCCATGTTTTATAACCTGACTTTGTATCATAAGTTTTTTTCTTCCAAAAAAATTCAATAAACAAAATAATCATCAGTCACCAGAAACTTTCTGCTGAAGTGTTGATATATGAAAGGTGGGAGTAGATAATTATAATGGTGTAATAGAGAAATTGATTATGGGACAATGGAAAAAAAGCATGTGGGTGTATTCAGACATAATTATAAAACATAGCTGTAAACTGTAGGCGGGAGAACAGAATTATAAAGAATGCTATATATCACAACTGAGTTTGTTAATTGTATTTGCATTGTGGAACAAGTTACTATTATAAATAATTACAAACCACGGATGAATATGTACTGACTGAGGCATTGTTAACAAGAATTTTTGTGTTTTTCTCCATAGTTTTGTCTCTGCACATTTACAATAAAACATATACAGTAGGACCTTCTATAATAGTCAGCTCTCCTGAGGTCTTCTCCAAAGGCTACTGCACATGGAGCATAACAATGTCTCTATAAAACCATTTTTATGAATGTTTATTTATAAAGGCACAACACATTCCCCAGTGCTGCACAACGAATTAGGGAGAACGTAAACAATAAGCCAGGGAGAAAAAAACAAATTATAGAACATACATACATTAAGACACTAGGTCAAAGGCCCATGCCCATGAGAGCAAACAATCTAGGGGCTGGCCACATATGATAAATGAGTTATGGGCTTATACAATAGTAAAGAATAATAATAGATAAACTATGACTAACTGAGTTGGAAGGGCTGCAATGGACATTGAAGCATTTATGGAACATTATTGAAGGGAGGTAGACTCAAGGGTTGTTGGGAAGTAACAGAATAGATGGCATTGCCATTGATGGCAAGTTATTAGGAGGAAATTATTAAAGACCAATGGAGGGAGTTACAGAGATGCATCAATGTTCTGGATATGTCTTGGGGGAAAGCCTGGTAAGAGGTTGAAAGTCGATTACGAGTGGAGCTATGTATGCGGATGGTGATGTTTATCAATACTACTATGCTTAGAGGAACATCACATGACTCTTTTCTGTCCACTAGCTTTTTTGCTATGCAGAGCAGCATCATGAAATTATTTTTGGACAGCAGGTGGCCCTGTTGTTTCTAATTCATTATATTTCCAGTTTAAAAAGTGCTAATACTGTATATTGGAAACTAATAATTTTAATTGCAGTGGTGCTTATAAGAGTCCTTTCAAAAATTATGATATAAGAATTTATTTTGCGGTTTTACATTTCGTTTGAAGCAGATGATGGTTTGGGAAGCACAAATAGTGACTCATTGTAGTTGCATTTCTATACTAATATGATCTATGGCTCCACCATGCCATCGACAATGGGAAGAATAATGTCTTTCCATAAAGTAAATACTTAAAGGGGATGTTCACCCTTGAATCAACGTTTAGTATGATGTAGAGAGTGATATTCTGAAACAATTTGCAATTGGTTTTCATTTTTTATTATTTGTGATTTTTGAGTTATTTATCTTTTTATTCAGCAGCTCTCCATTTTGCAATTACAGCAATCTGGTTGCTAGGGTCCATATTACCCTTGCAACCATGTTTTGATATGAATTAGAGACTGGACTATTAGCAGGAGAGGGCCTGAATAGAAAGATGAGTAATAAAAAGTAGCAATAACAATAAATTCGCATCGTTACAGAGCATTTGAGTCAATGACCCACATTTAAATGCTGGAAAGAATCAGAAGGAAAAAGGCAAATAATTAAAAAAGCTATTAAAAATTAATAATGAAGACTAACTGAAAAGTTGCTTAGTATTGGCCATTCTATGATATACTAAAATTTGACTTAAAGGTGAACCATCCATTTAAATGATGGTGGAGACTAGTGATGGGATGGGCGAATTTGTCCCATTTCGCTTCCCCCGAAAAAATTTGTGAATTTCCTGCAAAATTCACGAAACGATGAAAGATAAGCAAAACTTGAAAATTGAGGCCCACGTCAAAGTAAATGGGCGTCCGAATAGTGTTGGCATGCGACGGTTTTGACACAAGCAAATTTTCGCAGGAGTTTCTAACAACATGACAAAGTTAGACCTTAATTCTTCTAACATTTTCTCAAAAGCGGCAAATGCTCTTTGTGTGATATAAGAAATCACATTACTATAAGCACAGCACTCTTCTGTTTAGTTCTCCTCTTCTATAATGCATTTGTTCTACTTTTTTAATAAAAACTTTCAATTAAATTTGAAATCTAACTGCATTATGTTCCCAAACAGTAACATCAGACTTAATAACACGTACTCTGACTTCGGCTGTGTATTACAAGGTCTCCTGAGTCGAGTTCTTTTTACGAAAGTCTGAATCGTTCAAGCAAAAGTGACTATAATGAGACTCATAATTACAAATACAGACAGTTTGCTGGATAAAATCCTTCTTTTTAGGGTAGAAAGGTATAAAACAAATCAAAGAAACAGTTTGGTTGTAATCACAAAACAATTTAGCTGATAATATTGCAATTGTTTTAACATTTATACGGTGGCAAAAATTTATTTTGCCAATTATTTGTAGACAGGATTATTTGTTTCTATTATTGGATAATAAATATACCTGTATTGGCTCTTCAAATAGTTCAAGTGCAGTAGTTATTGGTTCTTGCTTTAGCTCAGTGCTCTGTAGGGCTGGGGGGGGGGGGAATCAGCATGAAGGTAATTTAGTAATTTATTCTTGTAACTGTAACTGAATGGCTGACAGACAATTGTTTTGCCCCTCAAAGCCCTATATATTCTAGGGGATTTGAAGGGCCTTGACCAAAAGTCTGGACCTGCAAGTGGGGTTGAAGTGAAAAAGCCTGACTATCACTCCCTTAGGTGCTACATTCTTCGAGTTTATTTTTGTTGTGTAAGGCTTGGTGGTGGTCTTCAAACCTTGCCACATCATCCATACACCAATGGTTATTGATGTCATATGTACATGGTATTGGTTGTGTAACTATTAAGGAAGCTTCTTTAATGTTAAAGGGCATGTAAAGGCAAAAAAATAAAATCCCATTTTACTTTCTTTAATGAAAAAGAAACCTATCTCCAATATACTTTAATTGAACAATGTGTACCGTTTTTATAAGAAACCTGACTGTATGTAGTAAAATTCTCCCTTCATTTACTGCTGTGGATAGGAATTGTCAGATGGTCCCTAACTGCTGAGCAGGGAAACAATCATACTTATGAACAGCAGGGGGAGCCCCCGCCTTACTTCCCAGCCATGCAGAACTCACGCAGCTTTGTTTATGGCAATCCCTAAGCAGCCCAGACCACACTGAGCATGTGCACAGTCTTAGTCTTGCAAAGATGTATAACAAAGTTACAAGATGGTGGCCCCCTGTAGCCAACTGTGAAAGCATAAATTATTTGTTTGATTAGGCTTGTGGTGCAGTAAGTTCATGTTTATTTTTAGTATACAAAATACAGCATTTCTAGCCTTATTCTATTTTAGACTTTACATGCCCTTTAAGCATCCCCCTTCTAAACACACTCTTCTATCCGGGTGTAAGAGGGGACTCAAGCAGGTGGCAGTGGCACAGACATGCTGGACCCTTCTGAATAAATTTTTGTGGGGGGGCACCTTATTATTATGCCACTGCATGGTGTTACGTTTAGTTATAAAACCTTGACATTTTGTACAGCTCTTGGATCATGTAGCCATTTATTGTCTCAAATTCAGGGTTTTTATTTAATTTTTTTTTTACGAAAAGTATTTGAGTCACAAGCATATTGGAAGCAAAACCAGCCTATTGGGTTATTTAATGTTTAATATAACCCAATAATGTTTTAATGTTTATATGATTTTCTAATAGACTGAAGGTATGAAGATCCAAATTATGGAAAGATCCTTTATCCGGAAAACCGCAGGACCCGAGCATTCTGGATAACAGGTCCTGCACCTGTACCAGCTACCGTTTTGTTATTACAGAAAATAAGGAAATTATTTTTAAAAATTTGGATTATTTGATTATAATGGAGTCTATGGAAAACAGCCTTTCCACAATTCAGAGCTCTCTGGATAATGGGATTCCGGATAATGGTAATTGCAAGAGACCAAGTCAAGCTATTTTGCTTTATCAGTTATAAGCAGCAAGAACTTAAACCACAAGAATTTTTTTTTATATTTTATGTTCCTTATTTTAAAAAACGCTTACTCTTTGCAGCTGTTTGACAACAATGTGATTCTCAATGCACCTAAAATTGTATTATTCTGGGGTTGCCATAACAACATTTGGAGGAAAAAAAACCCTTTCCTTACATAGTAAGGAAAATATGTAATACTTGATATTATTCATACACCTGTTGTTGGAATTCTCTTATAAAGGAAACCTTGCCATCCCTCCAGTCACTGAAATAACAAGAATGATGATATTGAGGTGAACTTCTATTGTAGGTGAATAGTGAGGCCGATCTAGTGCTGATCTAGTGCAAGTGCAAAAACAGTGCAAGGAGCCAAGAAATGTAATAAAAGTCGGAAATTGTTTAACAACCTCTTCCGATAGTGGAAGAAGGTTTGAGAATTGTATAGTTTGTGCCACTTTGCAGTGAATGTAATAAAACTTCTTACTGAAAAATTTATGTTTGCTTTTCACAATGAAAATGGTGTCCATAGACTCTAATGGGTGAAAAAAATCATCTCGCCCATAGACTTCAATGCATTGCGGATAATTCTACTCTACTCTACTCTTGATGCAATTGTACCTAGGGATGCACCAAATCCAGGATTCGGTTCGAGATTCGGGCGGAATTCGGCCATTTTCAGCAGGATTCGGCCGAACCGAATTCTAACCCTAATTTAGGGGTGGGGAGGGCAATTGTGTGACTTTTTGTCAAAAAACTTTGCATATTCCATTTAGGATTCGGATTCGGTATTCGGCTGAATCTTTCGCAAAGGATTCGGGGGTTCGGCCAAATCCAAACTAGTGGATTCGGTGCATCCCTAATTGTACCTGATTTAACAAAAGTATTGCTACAGCATGTGTGCTTTATTGAAAATTACCCACAGTTGCACAGAATATTTTAGAAGTCTGTAACTTCACACACACACACATCATTATTAGTTAAACTGAATAACTGTTTAGCTAAAATTAAATGGCCAACTAGTACAAATATCACTTCTAACCAAGTGGGAGTAGGGCCTTACTAACTAACTTGCTTGCGCTATCTATCTGGCTAACTAAGGAAGACAAAGTCCTTTAATGTCCTTCCACAAAACAGCCTCGGCATCTTCAAGCCCTTCTTTAGGGTACTGTCCCTTTAAACAGGATACTCACTCCAAATCCTCTTCTTATGCTTTATAGTTTCCTCTTCTGATGCTTTACAGTTTCTCTTCAGGTGAGTCCAGCACATTCAGACATACATTGCAACTACCAGCCCCTTTGGATACTCAGATAGGAATCTCCTGCTGGCTGTTCCTCCAGCCTGTCTCTGTCCCTCCAGGCACAGTATTTGGCTTCCCTGAGCCAGCCTGATCCAAATGAATGCTTTTGGAGCCTCTCAGCTCTCTGGCCTCTCTCTCTATTCACCATGTGGTTCTTTCTGCCAGGTTTTTCTCTTCTGCCAGAATCTCTGACTTCCTCTTCCTGCCAGCCCCTCATTAGTTGCTGTGTCATTTCCTGCTGCACTGAGATCATTGAACAGCTGGTTGCTAGGCAACAGCTTACAGCATACAGACACAGGATCTATGCCTGATCTCTTACGGGGATAAGTGCTAGGGTTTTGCACTATTTCCCTACATTACTTTCCATGATTCAGGATTATTATTATTAACATGTATTTATATTGCGCCAACATATTGCGTAGCACTGAAAAGTAAATGTGATTATACAACTAAATCACATGAATTATATACATAGAACATATGGAGTTACATACATAACAATGAATACAGGTACAAAAAGGTGAGGAAGGCCCTATGCATAGGCATAAAGTCTAAAGGGATGGGAGTAATACACAAGGTGTGGGAGTGGGCAAGATCGAATTAAGTGGGTGAGAAATGTGGTACTGTATGTGGTGTTGTGTTTGGTAGTTAAGCAGAGTGAGGGTAGGCTTTTCGAAAGAAGTGCATTTTCAGAGATTTCTTGAAAGCAGAAAGGTTGGGAGAAAGTCAGACAGACCGTGGGAGAGAGTTCCAGAGGAAAGGTGCAGCCCTTGCAAAGTCTTGAATGCAAGCATGTGAGGAGGTAATGAGAGAAGAGTTGAGTAGCAGGTCAGTAGAGGAGCATAGTAAGTAGAGGGTGAGTATATAGAGATGAGTTCAGAGATGTAGGGTGGGGCAGAGTTATGAAGTGCTTTGAAGGTCAGTGTCATTAATTTGAATCTGGTTCTGAAAGGTAACGGAAGCCAGTGCAGGGATTAGCAGAATGGCGAGGCAGAGGAGGAGCGGTTGCTGAGGTATATGAGCCTCGCAGCAGTGTTCATTATGGACTGGAGAGGTGACAGTCTCTGGAGGGGAAGGCCAATTAAAAGAGAGTTACAGTAGTCTAGACGCGATTTGACGAGAGAGTGAATCTAGCTAGAATACTAGCCCAATCAATTTAGATATCAGTTTCACTTTTGCATAGTCACAAAATTCCCATTGATGTGTAGAATCTTTTACTTGATCCATAAAAAAATTGTTGAATGTTTTTTCTCTTTGCTTTGACACTACAGATTTTTTGCTTTATTAATTTGGTTAACAGAGGATTAAGTGGCCACCCCTTTGTGATCACAGAGGTTTCTTTCTGCATGCACCATAAACCTGCATATTATAGCTGTATCCTTAAAGTGTGAACTCTACTGCTGGAGTAATAGTACCAAGAAGTGTTACATATATCATGGAAACTATAACTTTTCATAATATCTTTTTTTCTTTGAAGTACAGAAACAAGAAATAATGTGAGGTGAAGGATTTGTTCTGAGAATGTTTTTACTGTACAATCACAAAGCATAACAATAATGTAGTATGAAATTCTAGAAACGATAAGATTTTAAGACATGGATTAGTTGCACTTGCTCACTTAAAGAAAAGAGACGTTGCTTTATTTATTTACTCACTTTTTCACGGACTGTTGGTTGAATGCATTGGTTAAGAAAATATCCCACAGTTTAATAATTATTTTTCCAGCATGTCCTTAACCCTTTAAGTGCCAGCAGAATTTCACATTTTGGTTACGCGAAATGCCAGCCGTTTTTAAGCATTTTGTGCTCTCTCACTTTAGGGGCATTTTCTGAGGGGAAACCTATAGTTTACCTAGGAAAACTATACATTGTTTTTTTCGGTAGAAACTGAGCTTTCTAAATCTGCCTGAGTTTTCATGTATTTCCACCTGTGCAAAAAAATTTATAGTGCTAAATAACAAAAAAAAATGAAAAATTACCATTTTTCATTGTATATCAATTTATACCAGAAAAATATTTCATTTTACAGATGAAAATCCAACTGATTTGGAAAGCCTTATGTCTCTCGAACGTGCCAATACCAGATATGTATAGTTTTAGGGAGATTTAGGATTTCTGTACAGCAAAAACTCCCGGCAGTATATTACTGAATTTTGAAAGCACTAAGGCAGAAAACGGCATGCTTTAGATTCCAAGGCAAAAAATCCTGAAACCATAGGTTTACCCCAGAAAACCATACATTTTTGAAAAGTACACATTCTGCCGATTACAAAATGGGTAACTATGTCTCTCTACTCCCAACTACCAAACAGAAAAGCTTGTCTGAACATAGCGGTTTTTCAAAATAAAATTCAAAATTTTGAAAAATCATTTCAAAGGTTTTATTTTGCTGCTCTGCATATCCCAAACTATATTACGTACCAAGAAAAAGCACCTGAAATATGATTGCCAGGGGTCCACTGAACAGTTTGATATCCATTATGCATAGGTTTACCAAAGTATCTGGCATTTAGAGACACAAATATGAAGTTAGCGCAACCAAATTGTTCAGGACTTTACTTCAGCTACTGAGAAATCAACACATTGACTGCATTTTTTGTGGGGTAAAAACACAGAAATATATGTTTACCCCCCAAACCCATATATTTTTGGAAAGAACACATTCTACAGAATCTAAAATGGGTACCCATGCCTTTCTGCTCCAAACTACTGAGTCGCAAGGCTTTCCCAAAATTGTCGGTTTTGGTGAAATATCTGAAAATTGCCTCAAAACTTCAACTTCCCAGCACCATATCACCCATGTATCATTATGTACTAAGAAAAAGCACCCTAAATATGATTGCCAGGGTTCCTCTGAACATTTTGGTGGCCATTGTTCATAAGTTTACCAAAGTATCTGGCATTTAGAGGCCCCAAAATGAAGTTAGCGCATACAAACAGTCCCGTGAGTAACTTCATCTAATGAGAAATCAACACATTGACTGCATTTTTGTGGGGTAAAAACACAGAAATATATGTTTACCCCCCAAAACCCATATATTTTTGGAAAGTACACATTCTACAGAATCTAAAATGGGTACCCATGCCTTTCTGCTCCAAACTACTGAGTCGCAAGGCCTTCCCACAATTGTCGGTTTTGGTGAAATATCTGAAAATTGCCTCAAAGCTTCAACTTCTCAGCACCATATCACCCATGTATCATTACGTACTAAGAAAAAGCACCCTAAATATGATTGCCAGGGTTCCTCTGAACATTTTGGTGGCCATTGTTCATAAGTTTACCAAAGTATCTGGCATTTAGAGGCCCCAAAATGAAGTTAGCGCATACAAACAGTCCCGTGGGTAACTTCAGCTAATGAAAAATCAACACATTGACTGCATTTTTGTGGGGTAAAAACACAGAAATATATGTTTACCCCCCAAAACCCATATATTTTTGGAAAGTTCACATTCTACAGAATCTAAAATGGGTACCCATGCCTTTCTGTTCCAAACTACTGAGTCGCAAGGCTTTCCCACAATTGTCGGTTTTGGTGAAATATCTGAAAATTGCCTCAAAGCTTCAACTTCTCAGCACCATATCACCCATGTATCGTTACGCACCAAGAAAAAACACCCTAAATATGATTGCCAGGGTTCCTCCAAACAGTTTGGTGGCCATTGTTCATAGGTTTACCAAAGTATCTGGCAGTTAGAGGCCTCAAAATGAAGTTAGCGCATACAAATAGTCCTGTGGGTAACTTCATCTAATGAAAAATCAACACATTGACTGCATTTTTGTGGGGTAAAAACACAGAAATATATGTTTACCCCCCAAACCCATATATTTTTGGAAAGTACACATTCTACCGAATCTAAAATGGGTACCCATGCCTTTCTGCTCCAAACTACTGAGTCGCAAGGCTTTCCCACAATTGTCGGTTTTGGTGAAATATCTGAAAATTTCCTCAAAGCTTCAACTTCTCAGCACCATATCACCCATGTATCGTTACGCACCAAAAAAAAACACCCTAAATATGATTGCCAGGGGTCCTCCAAACAGTTTGGTGCCCACTGTGCATAGGTTTACCAAAGTATATGGCAGTTAGAGGCCCCAAAATGAAGTTAGCGCATACAAATAGTCCTGTGGGTAACTTCAGCTAATGAAAAATCAACACATTGACTGCATTTTTGTGGGGTAAAAACACAGAAATATATGTTTACCCCCCAAACCCATATATTTTTGGAAAGTACACATTCTACCGAATCTAAAATGGGTACCCATGCCTTTCTGCTCCAAACTACTGAGTCGCAAGGCTTTCCCACAATTGTCGGTTTTGGTGAAATATCTGAAAATTGCCTCAAAGCTTCAACTTCTCAGCACCATATCACCCATGTATCGTTACGCACCAAAAAAAAAACACCCTAAATATGATTGCCAGGGGTCCTCCAAACAGTTTGGTGCCCACTGTGCATAGGTTTACCAAAGTATATGGCAGTTAGAGGCCCCAAAATGAAGTTAGCGCATACAAATAGTCCTGTGGGTAACTTCAGCTAATGAAAAATCAACACATTGACTGCATTTTTGTGGGGTAAAAACACAGAAATATATGTTTACCCCCCAAACCCATATATTTTTGGAAAGTACACATTCTACCGAATCTAAAATGGGTACCCATGCCTTTCTGCTCCAAACTACTGAGTCGCAAGGCTTTCCCACAATTGTCGGTTTTGGTGAAATATCTGAAAATTGCCTCAAAGCTTCAACTTCTCAGCACCATATCACCCATGTATCGTTACGCACCAAAAAAAAACACCCTAAATATGATTGCCAGGGGTCCTCCAAACAGTTTGGTGCCCACTGTGCATAGGTTTACCAAAGTATATGGCAGTTAGAGGCCCCCAAATTGAAGTTAGCGCATACAAATAGTCCTGTGGGTAACTTCAGCTAATGAAAAATCAACACATTGACTGCATTTTTGTGGGGTAAAAACACAGAAATATATGTTTACCCCCCAAACCCATATATTTTTGGAAAGTACACATTCTACCGAATCTAAAATGGGTACCCATGCCTTTCTGCTCCAAACTACTGAGTCGCAAGGCTTTCCCACAATTGTCGGTTTTGGTGAAATATCTGAAAATTGCCTCAAAGCTTCAACTTCTCAGCACCATATCACCCACGTATCGTTACGCACCAAAAAAAAACACCCTAAATATGATTGCCAGGGGTCTTCCAAACAGTTTGGTGCCCACTGTGCATAGGTTTACCAAAGTATATGGCAGTTAGAGGCCCCAAAATGAAGTTAGCGCATACAAATAGTCCTGTGGGTAACTTCAGCTAATGAAAAATCAACACATTGACTGCATTTTTGTGGGGTAAAAACACAGAAATATATGTTTACCCCCCAAACCCATATATTTTTGGAAAGTACACATTATACAGAATCTAAAATGGTACCCATGCCTTTCTGCCCCAAACTACTGAGTCGCAAGGCTTTGCCAAATTTGGCGGTTTTGGTAAAATATTTTGAAAATTGCCTCAAAGCTTCAACTTTCCAGCATCGTATTGTCCATGTATCATTACCAGCATAAAGCATCCTAAATATAAACATAGGGGTCTACTAAACAGTTTGATGCCCAATGTGCATAGATATACCAAACTATGTGGGGCACAGAGACCCCCAAATGACAATATGTATAGACATTTTCACGGCTGACGCGCTGGCTGCTGCAATATAACCACCCGGTGTGTGTATTATGCGACATTAGACCACCTAACAGTACAGAGACCCCAGAAAACCATATATTTTCAGAAAGTACACATTCTGACGAATCCAATATGGGTAAATATGTGTTCCTACTGCAAACTGTCAAACTGCAAAGCAATGCTGAACGTAACGGTTTTTATCAAATTTCTGAAAATCGTCACAAAGCTTGAATTTTACCCCATTATATGCCCCACATTTCGTAACTTATCAGCATAAAACATCCTGAATATGAACGCCAGGGGTCTACTGAACACTTTGATGCCCAATATGCATAGATATACCAAACTATGTGGCGCACAGAGACCCCAAATGACAATAGTGTATATACATTTTCACGGCTGACGCACGCTGGCTGCTGCAATATAAGCACCCGGTGTGTGTAATATGCGACATTAGACCCCCCTAACAGTACAGAGACCCCAGAAAACCATATATTTTCAGAAAGTACACATTCTGACGAATCCAAAATGGGTAAATATGTGTTCCTACTGCAAACTGTCAAACTGCAAAGCAATGCTGAACGTAACAGTTTTATCAAATTTCTGAAAATCGTCACAAAGCTTGAAATTTATCCCATTATATGCCCCACATTTCGTAACTTATCAGCATAAAACATCCTAAATATGAGCGCCAGGGGTCTACTGAACACTTTGATGCCCAAAATGCATAGATATACCAAACTATGTGGCGCACAGAGACCCACAAATGACAATATGTATAGACATTTTCACGGCTGACACGCTGGCTGCAGCAATATAACCACCCGGTGTGTGTGTATTATGCGACATTAGACCACCTAACAGTACAGAGACCCCAGAAAACCATATATTTTCAGAAAGTACACATTCTGACGAATCCAATATGGGTAAATAAGTGTTTCTACTGCAAACTGCCAAACTGCAAAGCAATGCTGAACATAACGGTTTTTATCAAATTTCTGAAAATCGTCACAAAGCTTGAATTTTACCCCATTATATGCCCCACATTTCGTAACTTATCAGCATAAAACATCCTGAATATGAACGCCAGGGGTCTACTGAACACTTTGATGCCCAATATGCATAGATATACCAAACTATGTGGCGCACAGAGACCCCCAAATGACAATAGTGTATACATTTTCACGGCTGACGCGCGCTGGCTGCTGCAATATAAGCACCCGGTGTGTCTAATATGCGACATTAGACCCCCCTAACAGTACAGAGACCCCAGAAAACCATATATTTTCGGAAAGTACACATTCTGACGAATCCAATATGGGTAAATATGTGTTCCTACTGCATACTGTCAAACTGCAAAGCAATGCTGAACGTAACGGTTTTTATCAAATTTCTGAAAATCGTCACAAAGCTTGAATTTTACCCCATTATATGCCCCACATTTCGTAACTTATCAGCATAAAACATCCTGAATATGAACGCCAGGGGTCTACTAAACACTTTGATGCCCAATATGCATAGATATACCAAACTATGTGGCGCACAGAGACCCCCAAATGACAATAGTGTATACATTTTCACGGCTGATGCGCGCTGGCTGCTGCAATACAAGCACCTGGTGTGTGTAATATGCGACATTAGACCCCCCTAACAGTACAGAGACCCCAGAAAACCATATATTTTCAGAAAGTACACATTTTGACGAATCCAATATGGGTAAATATGTGTTCCTACTGCAAACTGTCAAACTGCAAAGCAATGCTGAACGTAACGGTTTTTATCAAATTTCTGAAACATCGTCACAAAGCTTGAATTTTACCCCATTATATGCCCCACATTTCGTAACTTATCAGCATAAAACATCCTAAATATGAGCGCATGGGGTCTACTGAACACTTTGATGCCCAATATGCATAGATATACCAAACTATGTGGCGCACAGAGACCCCCAAATGACAATATGTATAGACATTTTCACGGCTGACGCGCTGGCTGCTGCAATATAACCACCCAGTGTGTGTATTATGCGACATTAGACCACCTAACAGCACAGAGACCCCAGAAAACCATATATTTTCAGAAAGTACACATTTTGACGAATCCAATATGGGTAAATAAGTGTTTCTACTGCAAACTGCCAAACTGCAAAGCAATGCTGAACATAACGGTTTTTATCAAATTTCTGAAAATCGTCACAAAGCTTGAATTCTACCCCATTATATGCCCCACATTTCGTAGCTTATCAGCATAAAACATCCTAAATATGAGCGCCAGGGGTCTACTGAACACTTTGATGCCCAATATGCATAGATATACCAAACTATGTTGCGCACAGAGACCCCCAAATGACAATATGTATAGACATTTTCACAGCTGACGCGCTGGCTGCTGCAATATAAGCACCTGGTGTGTGTATTATGCGACATTAGACCCCCCTAACAGTACAGAGACCCCAGAAAACCATATATTTTCAGAAAGTACACATTCTGACGAATCCAAAATGGGTAAATAAGTGTTTCTACAGCAAACTGCCAAACTGCAAAGCAATGCTGAACATAACGGTTTTTTATCAAATTTCTGAAATCGTCACAAAGCTTGAATTTTACCCCATTATGTGCCCCACATTTCGTAACGTATCAGCATAAAACATCCTAAATATGAATGACAGGGGTCTACTGAACACTTTGATGCCCAATATGCATAGATATACCAAACTATGTGGCGCACAGAGACCCCCAAATGGATATATAGTAGATAAAATTTACATAGGCAAAACAAAATAACACAGAACAGTGTGAAATGCAAATAAATCACCAAAAACTAATAAAACCACAAAAATCAATGCTTTTTTTTTTCACACTAGTGTAATCGGCCACCAGAATTACCGTTTGAATATTTTAGCTGGGCCAAATCGATTATACGGGCAGAAACAAGTGAACAACACAAATGCAGAGCTGAAAATGCAATAAAATGGCTAAAAATTCAATAAAATGGCTAAAAATGCACCAAAATACCCAAAATTGCAATATAACCACCAAAATAACATACAAAAGCTATTGCACAGTACGGTTAGCGAATACGCTATTCGGAACGGCAATAAAACATTTTTTTTAGCCCAAAAAGAGACGATGCGATAAGAAAAAAAAAAAAAAAAGCCACAAAGCCATATATGTACATATGCGTGTGCACAACGGGTAAATTGCATGTTATTTGCGCATGTGCGCGTGTGCAAGTGTACATGGGTGCTGTGAGTGTGTGTGACCCCCCCAATCCCCAAAAATCTATGTGTGAGTGTGTGTAAGTGTGAATGTAAGTGTATATTACTGTAATAAGTGTGTGTTGGTGTGTTTGTGTGTTTTTGTGTGTGTAAATGTTACACTTACCTGGGGTAGATGCTGCAGATCGATCAGAAAGGGTCCCACGCAGCAGATCTCCAGCTCCAACGATCATCAGCCATGTGGGGGCGGAGCTGGGCGGAAGTGCGGCGCAGGCAGCAGCAGGACGCATAGGAAACGCGTCCCTGCTGCTGCTTTGGGGCCCCTGGGCGATCGCGCCCCAGGGGCCACACGATCCCCTGCTCTGCTCGTTGTCTAGGGGCAGGGGATCGTGAAGGAGCGGAGCGAGCGGCTCTAACAGCCGCTCCTCCGCTCGCAAACCCGGAAGTGCTGCAGAACGTAGAATCTACGATCTGTGGCACTTTGGTCCTTTGATCCACAGAACGTAGATTCTACGTTCTGTGGCACTTAAAGGGTTAAAATCCTTTAGTAAAAACATGTTGTGACCATGAAATTTCCTGCAGCAAACAGATTTGATATAAAAATGGTACCTACTAGAATAAAAGTGTGTTGATTTCTACGCCATCTGTGTTATCACATCAGTAACATTAGGTTACAATATGCTGGCCTCATATTTTTGATATCATGCCTGTATCATATGTATGTATTTCCTGCACTAGAATATCCTAGTATTCATACTTTCTGTCAGGCTCTGCTGGGATTTGAGCAAGGGACCTTTGGGTTGCTGGCTTGATGTTTTAACTACTGGGCACGGTTGGCAGCCTGTAGGGTTGCTCACTATATGTTACCTGGCTTTTGCAGCCCTAATCAAGCAGAAGCCTGATTGGTTTGCAGTCAGCCAATCAGGGTTGACTCTGTCCTATATAAGGCCAGCCCTCCAAACACTCCTTGCCTGAGCATTGGCTTCCCAAACCAGCACTGTGGCATCGCCCCTAGCTAAGGGTTCCAGCTCTAGCCACCTTGCCTTGTCCTGTCTTGCCCTTCCTTACCTTGAACCTTTCCTCCTTACCATACCTTGTTCTGTTCCTGCCTTGTCTTTCCCTCCCAGTTCTGCTCCAGTCCTACTTTTAACCTTGCCTTAACATATGTCTGCCTTGATCTGACCTTACCTTGCCATTACCTGCTTCCTTTCCTGTTCTGACTTGTACCTGTACCCTGTCTTATATATTCCCTCATCTCAGTCTGCCTTTTCCCCCTCTCCTGCTATCTGCTCCAGTCCTTCTGCATTTAATTCTTCTGCTCCAGTCCTTCTGCATTCAATCCCCAGTCTGATCCAATCTACATCTGCACCATCCTGTCACATCCTTTCATTCTGCTTCCAATCTATGGCTGCACCGTCCTGTCCCATCCAGTCTGTTCCTGTTCCACTCCTGCTCCATCCTGTTCCTATCCAGTCTGTTCCAGTCCTGACTCATCACCCTCCTCATCCTGTCTAGTCCAGTCCTAATATTCACCCTCTTTGTCCTGTTCGATGCTGCACCTCTTCCAGTTTTTCCACAGGTTTTGCCTTTGAGAAAATTCTACCAACAAATTGTGAATTCCAATTCCTAACTTGACTTGTCTGAACTTAACTGTTTGAGATGTATCTAAAACCCAGTTAAAAACCCAAGACAAGTGAGGTGTATACTGAACAGCCTGCTATTGAATTGTGTTAATTAAAATTTGTAAAAAAATTAATGGAAACGTAATTTTCATGGTGATAAAGTTTTTCTTTGAAAATTAATGTGATTTTGTTTTTAGGATTCACTATTTTGTTTGTTTTTTTCACAATCATGTTTCAGAAAAAAAACTCAACTTTGAAAATCTTTAAATTGGCCCTTTTTTTCAATGAAGAGGGGCTGTAGCCTACTGGGATTGTTGCCTTCCATCTTGGAGAACATCATGGACTCTCAAACCCATAAATGAACATTATAGGCAATATAAACAAAAGCATGATCAATTCAGAGGAAGAATGCATCTTTTTTGAAGTTTGGCTGGCAAGTCTTCCACTTCCATGTTTATTATTTCATTCTTACTATTAGCTAAGAGTCAAGGTATGCAAAGGCAATTCATCCCAAGGGTAGAGAGATGGTCATTCTCTGCTAGTCACTGTGCAATGCAACTCTCTTCTGCACTGTCCTGTACTATAATATACCAGCTGTCTGGTACAAGGATTCAATTACATTCAGATGTGATCCTTTTGAGATTCATAATGTTTAAAAGATATGGTGATTCTCATGATAATCTCAACTTCATTTGATGGTGAGTTTAAGAACATTGCAGTGACCCCTTTGTTATTCACTGTTCAAGGACGGTTGCTTAAAGAACACATATGAGTTCTATTTTTTTGTTTTGTTTAAACATTGGGTTGATCTGCAACCCAATGACCAATAAAGGGCATCTCCACTAATTATGAAAAAAGTAATTCTAAGCAATCATCAATGAATGCTAATTAAAAAAAAACAAAAAAAAAACACATTCTTTTATTAGGCAAGAAGTTGTATTTGGGTGGATTTGCACTTTAATATTTGAGTACCAGTATTCTCACAGCTATTTTGTCAATTGGAGTTTCTTTCATTTATTCTTTGGTTGTAAAAGAAAAAAATACTGGATTTATTTTGCTAAACCGAGAGAGTGAACTTTTAAATCCCTTTCATGCATAAGAAACGTTTTGCATTCATTAAATCAATTGCACAAAAATGTACAAAGGTCCTACTCTATAAAAAGTCCCATTATATTTAGTAGACAGCTAAAAATACACTGATTTATATTTACTACCTAAAACTCAACCTGCAGCATCCCCTATAATAATAATAACAACATATTCTTGGGTGGACTTTTTTAGTCTGTACATCTGTACAGAGTAAAACAAAAAAGGAAAAATATTCTATTATCTTCAGCTGTTTACAAAACATTGTCCAACAGATTGTGGTTCCAATACACAGCCCCGAGGCATAGATGTAGCCCAAAGCATTGCACATAAATACACTATGCACTGTATGCATATTCCCAACATTTAACAAAGTTCTCTCATTTAAGATCAAAATAAATCAGAGCCTGAGCTGATTTCCATCCACCATTTCCGGCTTTGCTGCCAGAACTACATACAAACCAAAAAGATACCATAATAAATCTTTAAATCATTTTCCCGATGTTTGTAAGACAATGGTGTTAAAACCATAGGGGATAATGTAGCCCTGCTTTAACTTACAATTAGTTCTTTCATGGGCTTGTCCTTATGTAAGTTCTTTAAAAAAACATCTGTGGCTGTATAAATCAGTCACCATATTCTTTGAAAGATTAACAGATTTGCTCATACCCCATATCTGTCTATATAATTACAATGCCAGATCAGAATTATCTTTGCTGGGCAAGGAGATACACTTAGAAATCCAAGTAAGATCATAAATGAATCAATAAATAACAACTGTGACAAGTAAAGGCCATTAGGCATGGTGCACTCTGTTCCAGCTCTTAAAACTTGTAAATATATATATATACAGTAGATTGTATTATCTGAAATGTATCGGTCTGTATGTTTTTTCAGATAAGGGGTCTTTCCATAATTTAGATCACCATTGCTTAAGTCTACCACAAAAACATTAAATAAAGCCAGTGGGTTTATTTTGACAACTATGTAGATTTAAACACCCAGGTAGATCTAGTTTAAAATGTACTTGTGTCCAGGGTCTCATTGCTACTAGCACCTAGGGGTGAAGCTCAACAGTGGTGGGTCCAGAGCACAAGTTGCTGCCTGCCCTGTGGGGGTTCCCTAATATGTGTATTTGAATGATGTATATGTTAGGGGATGGGTACAGGGCTGGAGGGGGCCAGCTATATGCTTCAATGTTCTGACCCCTCATAGTTACATATCCGTTGAACGCATGCAGTTAATGAAGGAGAAGGGATTTTTTTCTCAAAGATTTCTCTTTGGTGTCAGGGAATAGAAGAATAATGTGAAAATATATCCAGAATAAAAGTCAGTAGGGTTCACTTGGCAAGGTGCCAAGTGCAAATAAACACATACAACACATTTCTGAATGTGGTACAACGCTTTGCGTTTCACTTGAAGTCAATGATACCTACCATGTAAGGAGTCACACGTTGGTGGGACATGGGTGTCCACTGACCAGAGTGCCATTTCTCAGACCCCCTTTGCACTCAAGAGACTTGCACCATTTTGCACATAGTTTTATACCAGTGCTTTTGTTTACTGGTTTATACATCCTCCTGTATGTGAATGCCTTTATTAAAAAAACATGTCCCATTATACATGAAACTCATCCACTATGTGCAGTGCACTGAATACACATGAGAGTCAATCAATATACCAAGGGATCCATTGACAAAGCCAATTACTGAACAAACATTTGGGTTTCACCTGTCTGACCTTTTTGTCACAATTTCGCTGACTGGCTCATTGATTGATTCTTGTGCTTATTCTGTGCACCTTGCAAATTATTGGAACTTGATGATCATGAAAATGTAATGTGACCACTTGAGCATATTAAATATCTTGGTAACCATATAAATATACTGATGCCATTTTTTCTGCATTTGTTTTTGCAACAACATATAATTCCACTGTGGTTGTTAAGTTATTGATAAACATCACACAAATATCACTCCATTACACAGCATTTACTGTATATTTCCATTAAGTATGTTATCTTTTCTGTCATATTACAAATGCTGCCATGGCCAAAGCTAGTCTATTGATGGAAAAGAATATTAGGTTTAATATGCGGCCATTTTTATTAAAATCATCACAATAAAAATAATGATGTTATATGAAGACTTCTGCAAAGTTTATTGCACTTTAACTGTGCCATGAATCATATCTCAACATTGCATTGTAAGAGTTTACTCAAATTTACCCAACTTGAGGCTATCCAGTTGCAACTGCTAGTAGAGCATGTGTTACATAGGAGTTTCTCTCTTAGGAGAGTCCTCTCTGTATTGGTGGAGGAAGGATCAATGACACTGAATTACACAAACAGAATTCATATTTCAAATAACATCGACACCAGTGGCTCTTGAAACAAACAATAAACGATTTATTTGTTGGATTCAATGCAATCTGTTGGTTGGTGCTTCCGAGATAATACATAGTCAGTTCATAGATACTTCAGAAATGTCTTCATTTCATTGACAGTATTTACGCAGGCATAGTATTTGCAACACTCAGAGGTAGTACTCATTTATAAGTACAAGGAATGTCCTATTGCTGAACCCAATCTTTTGAATCTATATGCTGATGTGTGACACTCTTACTACTCAAAACCTACTTATCACTCCTAGAATAAGCTATTGCAGGACATTGAATGGTGTGTGAGCCCCTGATGTGGAGAGCTAATTTTTTCCCTTCACTAAAGCACTGTCTGCATTTGGCATCGTTGTATTTGTGAGGGGCAGATGGGGGGGGACGCACATACAGACCTTGCCTCCTATAGGTCCTCTCACTTTAATGTCATTCAGGTATCAAGCCCTGTATTTACCCGCTACCTACGGAAAAGGGATATGGGTTCCTTAAGATGCACCCCTTTGGATTTTCCAGTGCAGAGATCAACCCCTGAAAAAAGGCTCATTAAATATTCCCTTTAGTAGCACTGCTTGGTGTAGGAAGGAATGGTTTGGGCTCCTAGAGCACTGGGCTGATTTTGCCTTGGGTTACAACCTATATTTGTGTGATGAATTGCACCTCAATGGAAGGGGGTCCTCTGTGTGGGTTGAGTTAAAGAATTATGGGGAAGCTAGGGTAGACTGGGCAGTGGGATTAGTAAGGAGTCATTGGGGAGGAGTGAGGGGCATACAGATTATCAGATAAGGAGATCCCTCTGTTACAAGGAAAATAGGCTAATAATAACTTAAGATATTATTCTTAATTAAGTAATGTAAATTTCAAAGCAGGGATGCACTGAATCCAGGATTCGCTTCGGGATTCGGCCAGGATTCGGCCATTTTCAGCAGGATTCAGAATCGGCCAAATCCTTCTGCCCGGCCGAACCAAATCCAAATCCTAATTTGCATATGCAAGGATTCGAGGGTTCGGCCAAATCTAAAATTAGGGTGCATCCCTATTTCAAAGTGATAAGAAGTAACCTCCACTGTATGCTGGCAAATGCACAGTAAAATGGGAGACCTATCGTTAATTGCATGCTCTAAATATTATAATATAATTGGTATCACTGAGACCTGGTGGGATGAAACATGTGACTAGACTGTGAATTTAAATGGTTACACCCTTTTTAGAAGGGACAGAGGGATTAAAAGCATGGAGGAATGTGTTTGTATGTAAAGCCTGAATTAAAGGCATGCTCTAAAGAAATAACCATTGATGGCACTGGGGAGCTGGTTGAATCCCTATGGGTAGAGATTTCAACTGGGCAAAAGGTTACAAAGAAAATTATCATTGGTGTATGCTACAAACCACCTTGTATAAGTGACAAGAATGAAGCCCAGCTACATTTACATATTGAAGCTGCTTACAACTTGGTCAAGTTATTATTATGGGTGACTTTAATTATCCAGACATTAACTGGGGTAATGGGGTTGCAAAGTCAAAAAACAAGTAGGTTTGTAAACATGCTGAATGACAACATTTTAATTTAGCTACATGAACCTACAAGGAATGATCCTCTTTTTGACTTTGTAATAACTAATAATACTAAATTTATCTCTACCATTTGTGTGGGTGAGCATTTAGGGAACAGTCATCATAACATGGTCTCCTTTGAGATTCTGTTGCAGAGGCAATTTTATAAGGGAGTAACTAAAACACTAAACTTAAGACGTGCAAACTTTGACAGTATAAGGGCATCTCTGCAACATATTAAGTGGGAAAGACTTTTCACAGGGTTAAACACAGAACAAAAATGGGACACTTTAAAATGCTGCTTAATAAATATACATGTCCCCTTTTAAGCAAGGAATGGTGTTGCAAAGCAAAACCTTTTTAGTTCAATAGAAGTGTTGGTGTTGAGGTGGGTAAGAAAATACTTGCTTCTAAGGCTTTCAAATTAGCTGGCACAGATGAAACGTTCAAGTACAAGGAGGCCAATAAATCATGCAAAAAAAAAAAATCTACCAGACAAGCTAAAATTGATATGGAAAAGGGTATTGCAGCAGTAAAAAGAATCCATAATTATTTTTTAAATATGTAAATAGTAAAAAATGAAGCAGGGAGGGCTGGGGCCCTTAATATCAGATGGGGTCAGCTGGTTGATGAGAACAGAGAAAAAGCAGAGATTCTAAACAGTTATTTTTTGTCTGACTACACAAATGTGGAATCAATTAATTAAGGTTTACTTCTTAATAGTCCCAATTCTAGTAATACAACTAATGATGCATGGTTCACACACAAGGAATTCAAAAGAGACTAAAATATGTTAAGATAAACAAAGATACGGGGCCGGATGATATTCATCACAGGGAACTAAACGAGCTTAGCATTGTGATTGCCAAACCTCTTTACTTAATTTTGACAATAATAAATTGTGCAGAACTATAGGTTCCATGCAGGATGCTGCTACTTTGCGGAATGATTTGACTAAATTGGAAAATTGGGCATCAAACTGGAAAATGAGGTTCAATGTTGAGAAATGCAGGTTACGCACTTATATACAATGGCAGTGTGTTGGGAGTTTCGTCTAGGTTTTTTTTTTAGATAACTAGTTTAATACCGGGCAGTGTTATTCTATGGTCACGAAAACAAATACAGTTCTGTCTTGCATAAAAAAGGTCATAAGCTCAAGTCATGCAAAATATAACTTTGCCACTTTATAGGTTCCTAGTGAGGCCTCATCTGGATTATGCAGTGCAGTTTTGGGCTCCAGTCCTTAAGAGGGATATAAATGAGCTGAAGAGAGTGCAGAGACATGCAACTGGTTAGAGGGATGGAAGACTTACATTATAAGGGTAGATTGTTTAAATTGAGGTTGTTTTGCGGGGGAACATGATTACTCTTTATGAGATCTATTTTTCCATAAAATGGATCATTGGACCAAAGTCAACCCCAGACTAGAGGGAAAAAAAACTTTGCAGCAACATAGGGGATTCTTCACACTGAAGACAGTGAGGTTGTTAATGTCTTTAAGAGGGGCTTGGATGATTTCTTGGACAGACATAAGGGTAGATTTATCAAAGAGTGAAGTTAGAGATCTCCACAGTCGGCATATATATATATATATATATATATATATATATATATATATATATATATATATATATATATATATATATATATATATATATATATATATATATATATATATACTGTATATGTATTTCCCTGCTGTTCTTGGAACAGTTTACTGTTTTATTCCAGATTCATGCAGTTACCTTTTGATAGTATGCTTGTAAATACAAATCCCTGATTATGCTGGATACGCTTGCACAAGGCCATTATGCTGAATTCTCAACTTTGCTTTTTAGCTTTTGTAGCTCAATAAATTTATTGTAAGTGAACCCAATCATTTTAAAAGGAAATTGAAATGCAGGGACTGTCAGTTCCGCACTGATAGAAATATCACGACATCATTAGTCTTACAGCATATTATTCTTCATGCTGGGCTATCCATATTTTTAGAGCTGAGTTACTAAAAACCCGGGGAATGTAATTTTTTCTTGGGATGATTAGATAATTTTTATCAAGAACAATGATTCCAGTTACTCACATCATTTTTTTGTTGTTATGTTAAATACAATGTTTAAATTGTATGTTTAAGTATAACCTTGTATGTTTATAGTCATTTAATTAGGATTCATTCTTCAGTATTTATATTTAGCTTTCTTCCCGCCCCCATTATAGTCTTATCCTGTGCAATTATATATGATTTACTGGGAATTTTCAGGCATATGTTTTATCAAACTTTCAAACTTCAAGGGCCTGTTGACTTGGTATGCACAATTTTTGGATTTGAATGAATATATATATATACAGAGACATGGCATATCACAGAATCCGAAATTGAGAAAGTATTGTGGCAGAAAACCAACTCGGATGAACCTTCCGTTGATTGTCCGAAGGACATTTACAATAAGCTTTTACACCTAAAGAAACGAGAAATAGATTTAGACCTGCATGGTCTTTTTCTATCAGATTACTTCAGATCTAAAAGGGTACCGAGAGGTTTCCGCATTAAAAATGTACCTACCATTGGTCGCCAAAATCCAGACTTTTGTCGAAAATGGATTGGAGTGCTGAATCGCTGCTCACTGGACCTCATGGTTCTGGTAATTGAGGAAGCCAGCATCGAACTGGTTAAAGTGAGAAAAGAATTAGCCACATTGGAAACGAATCACCACATGTCATTAAATGATGTATCGTTCAGTGAGTATCATCATAAGCTAAAGAGTAATATGGAGGTCTTCAGACAGGATTTACTGCGCTTTAAAAGAGAAAAATTACGTAAAGTTGAAGATGACTACCAACAGCACAGGGTCTACCGCTGGCTCAGTGGGAATAGAGAGCCATCAAATTGGCGTGGAAGCTCCCAAAGATGGCGCAAATACAGAGGCCGTGCTGTGAGTACCGTGGATAGCTCCGGTGATTCTGCAGGCGAGGATGATCTGACGTCATCAGAGCGCGACGCTCCCTCGATGCAGCCTAGCAGCGCGGCTGTATCTGGAAGCAGCCAACAACCGGCCCATTTTCCAAGGGACACCCTACCTACCGATCGGGGGCCAGTGGATACCTACACCCCAATAAGCACCAGGAGCGCCGGCAGAGACGCCCGAGGCGCATCAGGAGGGGGAAGAAGCGGCCGAAGCCGTCCTCCAAAATATCCCAAATGAATCCGATCTACAATCTATCGCACCACACATTGACGCCAGCGGAGACCTCACTGCTGAACAAAGGTACCTCATATGCTCCTACTGTGCCATTCAATGGTTTTAAATGGGAAGTGGAATGTTATAAAATGGGAAGGAAATTATGCTTATTAGATCAATTTGGTGAAGCAAATCAGCCTGCATTGATCTCAAAATGGAAGAATAAAAGTACCTTTGATCCAGCATTATCCAACACTAACATTAATGTTTTCCTTCAGACTGTGTCACATGAAGTCAATTCTCTCCCTCTATCTGTTTTCAAAAGTCATCCAAACTTGACGGTTCTTGAAAGACAGGCCTTGAAATCTCTAAGCAATGATAATACGATTATAATTAGACCTGCAGATAAGGGCGGTGGCATAGTCCTTATGGACTATACAGATTACCATAAAGAAGTTATGGGTCAGCTCAATGACACCACTGTATATACGAAATTGAGCATTAACCCTGTGAATAAATTCAGATCTGAAATAGGATTGGTATTGGAGCATGCGGTTGAACAGAACTGGATCACACTAAGTGAGAAACAATTTCTTTTCCAAGTGCATCCGATCTGCCCAATTTTGTACTGTTTACCCAAGATTCACAAAAATCTGAGTAATCCCCCGGGTAGACCGATTGTCTCATCAAGGGGTAGTCTGCTTCACCCTATTGGTCTATATCTTGACCACCATTTACAAAGTACAGTTCAGGCTTTACCTTATTTTTTAAGGGACACACAACAGCTTCTGGAGATTTTATCAAACACGATACTTCCTGATGGACCTATTGTATTGGCAAGCATGGACGTATGCAGTTTATACACAATAATCCCTCATCGCGAAGGAATAGAAGCAGTACATTGGGCACTTCTCAATTCCACTACTTATAAGGGCCCACCCATTGATTTTATCTGCCAACTATTGGAACTGACCTTGAAATTGAACTACTTTCGATTTGAGAAAAAATATTACTTACAAAAGGAAGGCACGTCGATGGGTGCAGCAATGGCTCCTGCCTATGCCAATTGTTTTATGGCCCATTATGAACAACATAATATTATACCTAAGTTTGGGGAATCTTTATTGTTGTACTTACGCTACATAGACGACATACTATTAATATGGCGTGGTGATGTGATTGGGTTGATGAATATGGTTGAACATTTAAATGCTCTGAATTTTCCAGTCAAATTTACGGTCACACATAACTTGCAAAGTATCCAATTTTTGGATGTTGAAATTTTCAGACACAATAAGGGATTAGGGTATAAATTATATCGCAAGCCAACCGATAGGAATACCCTTCTGTATTCCACGAGTTTCCATCCTCCTAGCTCTAAAAAAGCAGTTCCATTTTCGCAATTTTTACGCACTATGCGCAATAATTCAAATCAGGATATTCGTGAAAGGCAAATAGTGGAAACCGCCGATAGATTTAGACAAAGGGGTTATCGTCAGCATGTAATTACCAAATCCGTTGAAAGAGCCCGGGAACATCTAGCACAGACACAGGATACTCAGCAGACAGTATGTCCCAAGGAACAGAATCGTTTCATTGTAGCATCCAGTTTCACGACTGGTTCCATGGCGGTCAGGAATATAGTTGAAAATAGTTGGCCAATCTTGAAAAGTGACAAAAAATTATCCCAATTGGTTACCCAAAAACCTTTGTGGGGTTACAAACGTGGACCCAATTTAAGAGACCTACTAATGCAGACAGATCCAACTAAATGCTATGAATCTGGTGGTAACATTTTAAGTAAACTAAACAAAGGTTGTTACAAATGTGTGGGTTGTATTACATGTCGATACATGGTATCAGGTAAATCTTTTAAACATCCCCATACTGGGAAAGAGATCATGATTAGACACCGCATTTCTTGCACATCCACACATGTCATTTACATGATAACATGCCCATGTGGATTGACCTATGTTGGGAAAACGCAGAATACCCTTCGTGAGAGGATGGGTAATCATAGGTCTTCCATTAAAAAAGCCTTAGAAAATGGAAAATCTGATTTGCCACTACCGCAACATTTTTTAAAAATGGGTCACAATCTCCCAACATTCAAATTCATGGGCATAGACTTAGTTCCCGAACCGGCTAGGGGGGGTGATTGGGATCGCATGTTACTGCAAAAGGAGGTATATTGGATTAAAATGCTAAACACCATTGCCCCTAAAGGACTTAATGAATATTGCTCTTTTTCTTGCTTTTTATAAATAATTATAAAGTTTAGACTATTTCTTGTATTGTTATTGACAGATGGTAACATATCTATATGCAAACAGCTTACGCTTTATGGATTTATTAGACATTGTTTTTAGAGTATTTTATGACACTTTTAACACTATATCTACTATAATGTCACTTTTTAGAGAAAAATCTCTTTACCAATTTTAATACAGTTTTTAAGTGGATTTATAATATGTGATTATGCATTTTTACATACTAAATTATATGGTTCTATGCACTTTGTTTTTCAGACCAAGTTAAAATCATCCATGTTCGCTGGACTTTTGGGTCTTCTAGGGTTAAAATATTCACTTGATATGTGGGCGTGTTCTGGTGAAGGTTCACTGGTGGGTGAGTCTATAAAATTGTCTACACTTGCACTTTATATTCATCTTGATAAAGGTCCGCGTGTGGACCGAAACGTCGATCCAATAAAAACAAGTTTTATTTTGATAAATCCCAGTGTGCGTCAGCTTTCTACATGAATATATATATATATATATATATATATATAGAAAATCCAAAAATACGGATGCACACAGGTATTTCCAAAATAGTTAAAAAACTTACATTTTATTCAGTACATTTAAAAAAGCAGGTCGACGTTTCGGTCTGTATCTAAGACCATTTTCAAGACCATAAACTGCTTAGTAAAATGTTACAGGTATAAATAATTAAAACCACATAGCACTCATCCAATCACAAACTGTCCAGGATGTCATGTGACAGTTAACTCTATACCCACCAGATTGGGAGGGATAGGGATGGAAAAAAAACCTCATAATGTCAATTCTAGAAGGGAACCGACATTTAAAACATAAGGATGTATGGAACTACAAAATTGTTAATAATGTTACAACTTTAGACAGATAGCAAAATAAGCTTTATAATAAATGTATCAAGTTGAAAAAATCTGCTAACACAAAAGTAACATTATCGCTGACTCAAAAAACACAGAAGGGAACAATGTTCATTAAGTCCATTAGGCTTCATAGTATTCAATTTTTTGATCCAGAACACCTCTCTCTGGAGTAATATCTTGGATCTATCACCTCCCCTCCGCAGAGGGGGGATATGATCTATAGCTATATAGTGAAAAGTAGGTAGCCTATGTCCCACCTCCAAGAAATGATTCGCCACTGGTTTATTGGTGTGGCCATCTCGAAAGGCCGTGCTAATAGCTGAGCGGTGTGCATCCATACGCAAACGCAATGTCAAATCCGTCTTGCCAATATATGGTAAACCACATGGACAAGTAATCAAATAAATAACATGGGTGGTGGTACAAGTGATGTGATGCCTAATAGCAAATCGTTTGCCTGTCTGCGGGTGTAAGAAACTAGTGCCAGGTGTCATAAACCTGCACGAAGTGCAATTGGGGCACTTAAAACAACCTGGTTTATCATTACGTAGCCACGTGTCATGTTTCCTCTGATAACAGCCTATTGGGTCACTCTTAACGAGGAGGTCCCTCAGACTACTCCCCCTCTTAAAGCTTTTTAACACCGTATTAGGAATAATCTTGCTAAGGCCACTATCCGCCTGAATAATATTCCAATGTTTATTGACCGCCGAAGCAGTCAAATGAGACCCTGTAGTGTATTTAGTACTATAGACAAAATTCGGCTGATTGTTTTCTCTACGTGTTGGTGTATGTAGCCGGCGTTTGGCTGTCTCCAGAGCCTGTTTCAAAATGGCCTCTGGGTATCCACGATCCCTAAACCTGGACCACATATCTCTAATCTGTATGTCAGAAATATCCTGATTAGAATTATTTCGGAGTACACGACAAAATTGAGAGATGGGTAAGGATTTTTTCATTGCCGCTGGATGACAACTGTCGTAATGTAAAAGAACATTTTTATCCGTGCTCTTGCGATACAGTGTGAACTCAATATGGTCATCTTTTCTCAATAATTCAACATCTAAAAAATGTAGCCGGTCAGTATGTATTTCATGTGTAAACTTTACCGGGCTATCTAATGAATTGAGTTCAAGTACCATAGAAAGAAACTCTCCCTCCGTGCCACACCATACGATTATAATATCGTCAATGTAGCGACGGAAGAAGAGGATCTTATCCTTGTATTTAGGTGTAATAAAGTGTTGCTCAAATTGGTGCATAAATAAATTGGCGTAAGCGGGCGCCATGGCAGCCCCCATCGCCGTCCCCGCAACCTGTAAAAAGAATTCATGTTGGAAACGAAAATAATTCATAGACAGGCATATATTCAAAAGTTCTAACACAAAAGTCACTGGAGGGCCCTCATAATGATCACACTCTTCCAATGAGCGTTTAACCGCATCCAACCCCGCCTCATGCGGGATACAGGTATACAGTCCAACCACATCAAGACTCGCTAGCCAACAAGTTGATGACATCGGGATATTTAGTCTCCTTAGACTTTCCAGTAGTTGAGGGGTGTCTCTTAAGTATGTCGGCGTACTTTGGACTACTGGCTGCAGCACAGTATCCAGATAAATCCCAATAGGGTGTAATAGGGAGCCCCTGCCGGAAACAATCGGTCGACCAGGAGGTTTGTCCAGACTTTTATGTACCTTAGGCAAGGCATACATAATGGGGCATATAGGGTATTCTTGTTTCATAAACCCGCATAAGGCTTTGGTGATTATCCCTTGTTCAAGGGCTAAATCTAGCACCTGGTCTACCTGTTTTTTAAAGATTGACAAGGGATCCTTCGGCAGCCTTTTATAGATCGTGATATCCGATAACTGTCCCAAGATCTCATCACGGTAATCTGTATAGTTCAGCAATACAATCCCCCCACCCTTATCGGCCGGACGAATAACCAAGTTTGTATCCTGAGTTAAAGATTTAATAGCAGCCCGTTCTCCTTGAGTGATATTTTGTCTAGTTTTTACTAGAGGGGCATTCATAGTCATTTCATGTTCAACTGCTTGTTTGAACAGTCTAATCGTTGGATTGGCCAGGGGGGGGTGAATACACTTTTGAGTCTTAATCGGGTACCCTCTAGAGGTAGATCAGGCTGGGATGGAGTCTCACTAAAGTAATCCTTCAAACTTAGGCTCCTACATAATTTAAAGAGATCAACCTCCCATTCTAGTGCATCAAATTTACAAGTGGGGACAAAAGACAGACCCTTGTGTAACAAACTCACCTCAGCGGGTGTCAAAGTATGTTTAGAGAGGTTAAAAATTGGTACCTCTAAAGTCTGTGTCCCCTTCCTCTTCTGCCCCCTCCGCGTTGGGTATTTCTTGTTGTACGGCCGCGACCTGATGGAGGTTTGTCGTTCGCCGGTGGAGGATCCCCTAAAAAAGGAGTAGATGTAAGCTCACCCACGGCCTGTTCTTCCATCCTGTTATCCGTTGGGCAAGGTATACTTTTAAATTGGTCGTCACCCTCAGAATCCCCAGAACTGTTGTCCACTGTATTAAGAGGTTTCACTAACTTATAGCGTGGGGTACGTCTATTACGTGGACCATATTGGGCTCGTTCTCTTTCGCCGCTCAGCCATCGGTAAACCCGACAGTAGGTATAGTCCTCATTCACCCGTCTCAGTTTTTCTTTTTTGAATCGTAGAAGATCCTGTTTATATGCCTCAATGGAGGCGCGGGACTTGGTGAGCGCTGTGCTGGTAGAATCGGCTGTGAGGATCTACCAGCACAGCGCTCACCAAGTCCCGCGCCTCCATTGAGGCATATAAACAGGATCTTCTACGATTCAAAAAAGAAAAACTGAGACGGGTGAATGAGGACTATACCTACTGTCGGGTTTACCGATGGCTGAGCGGCGAAAGAGAACGAGCCCAATATGGTCCACGTAATAGACGTACCCCACGCTATAAGTTAGTGAAACCTCTTAATACAGTGGACAACAGTTCTGGGGATTCTGAGGGTGACGACCAATTTAAAAGTATACCTTGCCCAACGGATAACAGGATGGAAGAACAGGCCGTGGGTGAGCTTACATCTACTCCTTTTTTAGGGGATCCTCCACCGGCGAACGACAAACCTCCATCAGGTCGCGGCCGTACAACAAGAAATACCCAACGCGGAGGGGGCAGAAGAGGAAGGGGACACAGACTTTAGAGGTACCAATTTTTAACCTCTCTAAACATACTTTGACACCCGCTGAGGTGAGTTTGTTACACAAGGGTCTGTCTTTTGTCCCCACTTGTAAATTTGATGCACTAGAATGGGAGGTTGATCTCTTTAAATTATGTAGGAGCCTAAGTTTGAAGGATTACTTTAGTGAGACTCCATCCCAGCCTGATCTACCTCTAGAGGGTACCCGATTAAGACTCAAAAGTGTATTCACCCCCCCCCTGGCCAATCCAACGATTAGACTGTTCAAACAAGCAGTTGAACATGAAATGACTATGAATGCCCCTCTAGTAAAAACTAGACAAAATATCACTCAAGGAGAACGGGCTGCTATTAAATCTTTAACTCAGGATACAAACTTGGTTATTCGTCCGGCCGATAAGGGTGGGGGGATTGTATTGCTGAACTATACAGATTACCGTGATGAGATCTTGGGACAGTTATCGGATATCACGATCTATAAAAGGCTGCCGAAGGATCCCTTGTCAATCTTTAAAAAACAGGTAGACCAGGTGCTAGATTTAGCCCTTGAACAAGGGATAATCACCAAAGCCTTATGCGGGTTTATGAAACAAGAATACCCTATATGCCCCATTATGTATGCCTTGCCTAAGGTACATAAAAGTCTGGACAAACCTCCTGGTCGACCGATTGTTTCCGGCAGGGGCTCCCTATTACACCCTATTGGGATTTATCTGGATACTGTGCTGCAGCCAGTAGTCCAAAGTACGCCGACATACTTAAGAGACACCCCTCAACTACTGGAAAGTCTAAGGAGACTAAATATCCCGATGTCATCAACTTGTTGGCTAGCGAGTCTTGATGTGGTTGGACTGTATACCTGTATCCCGCATGAGGCGGGGTTGGATGCGGTTAAACGCTCATTGGAAGAGTGTGATCATTATGAGGGCCCTCCAGTGACTTTTGTGTTAGAACTTTTGAATATATGCCTGTCTATGAATTATTTTCGTTTCCAACATGAATTCTTTTTACAGGTTGCGGGGACGGCGATGGGGGCTGCCATGGCGCCCGCTTACGCCAATTTATTTATGCACCAATTTGAGCAACACTTTATTACACCTAAATACAAGGATAAGATCCTCTTCTTCCGTCGCTACATTGACGATATTATAATCGTATGGTGTGGCACGGAGGGAGAGTTTCTTTCTATGGTACTTGAACTCAATTCATTAGATAGCCCGGTAAAGTTTACACATGAAATACATACTGACCGGCTACATTTTTTAGATGTTGAATTATTGAGAAAAGATGACCATATTGAGTTCACACTGTATCGCAAGAGCACGGATAAAAATGTTCTTTTACATTACGACAGTTGTCATCCAGCGGCAATGAAAAAATCCTTACCCATCTCTCAATTTTGTCGTGTACTCCGAAATAATTCTAATCAGGATATTTCTGACATACAGATTAGAGATATGTGGTCCAGGTTTAGGGATCGTGGATACCCAGAGGCCATTTTGAAACAGGCTCTGGAGACAGCCAAACGCCGGCTACATACACCAACACGTAGAGAAAACAATCAGCCGAATTTTGTCTATAGTACTAAATACACTACAGGGTCTCATTTGACTGCTTCGGCGGTCAATAAACATTGGAATATTATTCAGGCGGATAGTGGCCTTAGCAAGATTATTCCTAATACGGTGTTAAAAAGCTTTAAGAGGGGGAGTAGTCTGAGGGACCTCCTCGTTAAGAGTGACCCAATAGGCTGTTATCAGAGGAAACATGACACGTGGCTACGTAATGATAAACCAGGTTGTTTTAAGTGCCCCAATTGCACTTCGTGCAGGTTTATGACACCTGGCACTAGTTTCTTACACCCGCAGACAGGCAAACGATTTGCTATTAGGCATCACATCACTTGTACCACCACCCATGTTATTTATTTGATTACTTGTCCATGTGGTTTACCATATATTGGCAAGACGGATTTGACATTGCGTTTGCGTATGGATGCACACCGCTCAGCTATTAGCACGGCCTTTCGAGATGGCCACACCAATAAACCAGTGGCGAATCATTTCTTGGAGGTGGGACATAGGCTACCTACTTTTCACTATATAGCTATAGATCATATCCCCCCTCTGCGGAGGGGAGGTGATAGATCCAAGATATTACTCCAGAGAGAGGTGTTCTGGATCAAAAAATTGAATACTATGAAGCCTAATGGACTTAATGAACATTGTTCCCTTCTGTGTTTTTTGAGTCAGCGATAATGTTACTTTTGTGTTAGCAGATTTTTTCAACTTGATACATTTATTATAAAGCTTATTTTGCTATCTGTCTAAAGTTGTAACATTATTAACAATTTTGTAGTTCCATACATCCTTATGTTTTAAATGTCGGTTCCCTTCTAGAATTGACATTATGAGGTTTTTTTTCCATCCCTATCCCTCCCAATCTGGTGGGTATAGAGTTAACTGTCACATGACATCCTGGACAGTTTGTGATTGGATGAGTGCTATGTGGTTTTAATTATTTATACCTGTAACATTTTACTAAGCAGTTTATGGTCTTGAAAATGGTCTTAGATACAGACCGAAACGTCGACCTGCTTTTTTAAATGTACTGAATAAAATGTAAGTTTTTTAACTATTTTGGAAATACCTGTGTGCATCCGTATTTTTGGATTTTCTACATATTGCTGCTTAGGGGTAGCACCAGGACTGTGTACGATTTTGTTGGTGTGCTGAACTAATTGGACTTTTGTATATATATATATATATATATATATATATATATATATATATATATATATATATATATATATTTAAACATACTAGACATTAAGCCCGTTAAATTAACGGGCGCTAGAACATATGTAGTCAAACATTCGCCAGAGACGGTCCGTGGGGCACATGCGCAGTAGCGCAATCCCACGGACACAGGGACTGGACGCAGAGACACTTCAACTTTATTATATAGGATATACATTAATTCTACACACGCAAGTACAGGCAAATAGAAGAATACAAGTTTGAGAAAGGCTGTTGTATCAGCCGAAACATCAGCGACTGTCCACAATAAAAAGTTATTTACTATACCTAAGACCTGTGAGTGCGATCTCTACTACGTATATATATATATATATATTAATTATAAACACACAAGTACAGACAAATAGAAGAATACAAGTTTATACACGAGCAGTGGCCAGCTCCATGTTGTAGCTTCCACCGTATCCTGTTAAAATCAGGTGATCCTAATGGTGGCCAATAAAAGGACAACCATTTTTAGGAGTTTGGGCGTTTTAACCCTGAAAGTGAGTTGCAGGTAAAACTTTGTCCCTGTGTAAAACTTATAATGAAGTAATATAATACTTAAAAAATTGGATAAAAGTTGAGAGAAAGACTGGCCAGACTAGGGATGACTTTGACGAAGTTGGCCAGCTTAAATATATTGCAATATATGTTTAAAAGGGGAGGGCTTTTTTTTTGGTAGATTAGGGAACCACATATAAATATATTGATAATGGGTTGACTGCAGAGGAATTCTAGTATTATATGTAGCTCACCTGCAGCCTAATTAGACGGCTACCTCTAGCTGGGCAGCTGGAAACTCAATGGAGCATAGAATGGAAGGCCCACCCTGCTCTCTTACATTCACTTCAGGGACCCATTTATAAGGCTTTTTCTTAGCCAGTCCACAGATACAGCCACACTTGCTGCAAAGCTACAGTATACATATTTCCCTGGAGTTCATTGTTTACCACTGGTGAAATACACAAACTAGTGATTTTTTTAACCACACCTCTTACAATATATATATATATATATATATATATATATATATATATATATATATATATATATATATATATATATATATATATATATATATATATATATATATATATATATATATATATATATATATAGTGAATAAAGTACCCCCTCTTGTAAAATATATATAAAAAAAATATATAAAATTATATATCCTAAACAAAATGTTCATTTCAGTGTATTCGTATTTTATATTCTGATTTGAACAGTTTAACAGAGTTTCCAAAACTGGCAACTCATGGCCTGGATGCCCAAGAGCAGTGCTTCACAAACTGTGGGAATGGACCTCCTATTGATGGTCCAAGACTAGTTAGGAACAGAGTTGGGGAAAATATGGGGTGCACAAATGTTAGCAATTATTTGTACAATGAGTAATGGCAAATATTACAATGTTTTCATATGACTTCTACATTATTAATAGTTTAAGGGTGTTATTAGGCCTTGGAAATGACCTGAGATGCACCTTCACACCAATATTACAACAACAAAAAAATACACTTGCTGGTTCGGTAATGACATTTTATATTGTAGAGTGAATTATTTGCAGTGTAAACAGTGTCGTTTAGAAATAAAAACGACATCATAAAAATCATGACAGACTCCCTTTAAAGATATTATGGTATACCCGGTTTCTTGGCTTTTATAAGCGTAGGGATTGTAGGTTTTTATGTTTCACCTCAGAGACAGGTAGGAATGCTGAAGGTCCTCAGTAGTTTTCACTTCTGGATTAAGTTATTCCAGAACCCATGACCACTGAATTTGCAAGTGATAGAATAGACCAGGTTATAGTAAACCTTGGGGGTGTAAGGCAGATCAGGGTTAGTGGATAAGGTCAGCTCAGTGCCTCAACTTAATGCAAGTATCTAGCTACCTTTATGGTAAAGTAGACATGCTCTATATTTTGTGAAAATACAAATAAAAACATTTATTATATTACCATTACCATAATAAACCATCTAGAGGTTTTCATCTGAGAGACGAGAACATGTTGGACAGCTTATTGTTGTGCCTTTAAACCTTGACCATAGTGTTGGCACTGTAGGGTCTACATTCTTAGTCTTAAGAGTTTCTTCATAACATAAAAAGAGAGGATCAAGCAGGATTGGGGGGTGGAGCCTGTAGGCAATTTAGGGGGGATGCCTATTTGCTTTCCTAGATATGCTTGAAATCATAGCTTGAAGGCAAATTCATATGAGGCTAGGCTAAAAACATATCTGAACATATTCTTGGAACTATAATGTATCACTTAATGGCTGATACACTGATGCTCTTCTAAGTCTGTAACCTTGTCATTAGCTAAGAAGAGGCTTAAAGGGATTCTGATTTTTATGGTATATTTCTAAATTACATTGTTATTACAAATAATTAATTCTATCATAAACAATTTTACTCCTGAACCAACAAGCGTGTTTTGTTAGCTGTAATATTGGTGTGTAGGCATCCATCTCTGGTCACTGTGCCTGAGCCTGTGCATTCAGAAAGAGCCAGCACTGCAAAATGGAATTGGTTTTAAATTTATTGTTTCTCTTACTCAATGTAGCTGGAAGAGTCGCAGTGGGACTTGGATTTTTACTATTGAATGCTATTCTCATATCTACCAGTGCGCTGTTATCTTGTGTTAGGGAGCTGCTATCTGGTTGCCTTCCCATTGTTCTGTTGTTAGGCTGCTGGAGGGGAACGAGAGGGGTGATATGACTCCAACTTGCAGTGTAGCAGTAAACAGTGACTGAAGTTTATCAGAGCACATGGCTGAGGGCATCTGGGAAACTAGCAACATGTCTATGCCATGTCAGATTTTTTTTTTGTTTGACCTTTTAAAAATTAGATTTCAGTGCAAAATTCTGCTGGAGCAGCACTATTAACTGATGCCTTTTAAAAAAAAACATGTTTTCCCATGACAGAAAAAATCAGACAAACATATGGGAGAGTAATAATAAACATCACCTATTAACAAGGAGGAAGTTATCTAAAGCCTGGGCTAGGAGACCCTAGTGAACAGCCTGCCTACATGGCAGGTCAATGGCACCCTATGAATAAAGACAAGCTAGATGAGGGTGAGACTCTAGAAACACAAGATAGTGAAGCCATTTATAGAGCTGCTTTGACTCCACTAAGATGTGAGTTAGTACCCTATGGGGGTTATGTAATAAAATACACTAATTTTGTCCATGGGCAGTAACCCATAGCAACCAATTAGCAGGTGGCATTTACTGGTTACCTGTTTAAAAGCAACCATCTTATTGGTTGCTATGGGTTACGGCTCCTGGGCAAACTTAGTGCATTTTATTACATTAGGGGGTATGTGTGTAATCCACCAGTCCAGGGACACAATTTGGAGTACAAGCATTCCTCTGGTAATTTGCTAAGGGGTTACCAGGTAATGGTTATTGTTTGTACTATAACTGAGGAAAAATCTACCACAAAGGACAATGCATCCATCTTCCAGAATCTGTTCATGGTCACCCTGGAGTGTAACCCATCATCTCCCCAGAGTAAGCCATAAGAATGTCAAAGCTGCAACCAAAGCTATGTTCAGTAAGGACTGTTGTCTTGGGTTCTTTTTGCAATTGATTTGTCCTGTTGTCAAGCAAGAAGAAGTTTAAGTTTCAGATTATAGCTACAAAGACAATATATACATTCTTTAAGACTACCTTCCATCCTACAATGCTGTAAAAAGCTATGCAGCAAGTGAATATTCCTTTTCCACTGCAGCCGCAATTGTATTTTCAAAACACTAAAAATAAGAAACAGCAACATTATCTATGGCAATAAAAATAGAATGTTCTGTAATTCAGCATTTGGAAAAAACTACTAAGGAAATTGTATTTTAACACTAGCTTAATTGGAAAAACTCTCATTTTGACTATTTCTCTGTCTACCATTGTAGTAAAGTCTTGGCAAATGCTATTGTAGACAGAAACAGTAGTCGCTCTCCATGGATACCTGTGAAATCTTACCCACTGCCGTTCTTTTGGTATTATGATTTTCCAACCTCCTATTCTGGCCTCTGACTGCAAACCAAGTAGCTGAATGTCTGGTAAGGAGCAATAAAAATAGTGATATATAAACAACTGGTTCTGTCGTACAAAATAACAGTTTGGGGTTTCTATAGTGAATGTTTGTGAAGCCTTCAACTAAAGCATTCTCTAATAACTGGAGAAAGGCATTTCAGTGAAAAAATGGGCAAAAACAAAACCTGAGCGAGTGTTAATTCAGAAAAAAAAATATTTAGACTGGCTGTTTATAAATGACCTCATTTTTTTTCAAGAGTTTGCGAGGGAGAAGAAGAATTGAAAATACATCTGACATTTATTAAAATACTTCGATGTTAGAAAGTTTGTTTTTTTTACAAAGTGCATTTATCCTGGCCCCTCCCAGCATGATAAGGGGCCCCTGCATGGGTTGGTGTGGCATGGGGGAGAGGTGTAGGAAAATATACATAATTCAAATTTTTTTTAAATAAAAAAAGTTCTACCAAACTAGATTCCACGATTTTTGCTTATTTATTATTTAGCAGGAGTTAATTCAGTTCAGGGAAAAACCCAAAAAATCATACGAAAAATAGTATTTTGCAAATTCCCGAATCATTGAATTTTTTGGCCTCTTTCCCGAAAAGTCAGAATTTTTCAGATTTTTGCCTGAAAAGCCCGCAATAGCCAGATTTTTGGGCTAATTCCAGCGCCAACCACAGAAACTTCCAAACAGGATAGGGACCTCTCCCATTGACTTATATACAACCGCGGCAGGTCTGAGATGGCAGATCTTCCAATTCTGACTTTTTGCAGCCTCACGGTATAATTAATCTTGAACAATGTGAGGGTTTTTTCCACTAAAAATTCAGATTTTATTTTAAAATTAATTCAAATTTTTTCGAGCATTCAGCTTTTGCCCTTTAATAAAAAAAACCATTATATTGTATGATAGTAGTTAGATATTTTCAAAATATACAGTATATGTCCATTTTGCTGCCATCAGCCATAGTTGATCTGCAGCTCCCATAGGGAGATGCTGGAAATTGTACTACAACAGCAGTTGGAGAATCCCAGGTTGGGCACCCTAACATCCCAGCTGATTATACACTTTCTGCTGTTCTTCAAATTGTCTACTTAGTTGCAACTTGTGTAGAATTTGGGAAAAGTTCTATCCAAAGATATTGAACTCTTGGTGCAGATCACCATGGGTTTTTACTCATAATGTAGAATTTTGTCTTGTATTCAGTGCAAGTAAAGGTTAATACAACGTGTGCCTTCAATATCAATGGAAGAATGTTTCCTAATAGTGTGGCACTTTTGAAGTAAGCATGTATGAATGTTTTTCTTATTCTTTTATTATCCATTCACAAGATTCACATACGAGCACCTAAAGTTCATTCATCCAGGTCATGGTATATCTATAGTAATAAGTCCAACAAGTCCAGGTGCTTTGACTTATTACTATAAATATAATGGGGGGGTCAGTTTAACTCCACATTGTGCTCGAACCGGATAAACACATCCCCTATCTTTTGCCATTACCATCTTATTCTTTTAAAATCCCTTCACAAGATGCCACCTGGATATGGGTAGTCTGGAATCATTAGAGATGCTCTATCGTAAGATACCAATAAGCATCATAACAGGAACTGCTCCTTAGATTTTCTCATAAAATTTTGTCAGCATAAGATCAGGACTAGATGAAGCGCTTGGACCCGACACGTCGCAATGCTACTAAACACACGCAACGCGTCGGATGTTTTACAGAAAAAGGAAGTGAAGGAGAATTGCAATGCGTTTTCATCCGACAGTCGTATCAATGTAGTTGTTTCCTGCGATTCTCCTTCACTTTCGTTTTCTGTAAAACATCCAACACGTCGCGTGCGTTTAGTCGCATTGCGATGTGTCGGGTCCAATCGCTTCATCTAGTCCTGTCCTTAGGGATCAGCAAAATATTTTGTTGCGTTTCACTGTGGAAAAATGTCCATGGACTCGAATAGTAAGTATAAAAATGTTGTGTGGTTTAAAAAATTATTGCGTGATAAAATTCCCAATGACTTCAATGCATTTGGCAAATTTTTTGCTGTTTTGTGAATTTTTGGGGATTTTTTTTTATTTTTTGCACTAAATAGTATCATTACTATTTTCTTTCAAGCCCAAGGCTATGCTATTATGTTTAATAGTAAGATTCCCATTCTTTAGAATTAATCCGTTTTATCATGTGTAATACAGAGGATAATGTCCTCAAGGGCTTACAGTTTATAATAATGACACAGATATTGAGACTGTTAATCTTATTGGAAAAACAGGTTGAAAATGAAAACATTAGTATTAAAGAAACAGCTGCCAAAAACTTGATAAATTGTACCCTAGAAATTTCACTCCGAATTAAATAATTTGACCATTTTTGAATTTCTATGTTGAAATTATTTAGGAAATAAGAGCAGTGAAGATGTTCTCCGTGGTCAGCCAATCAATTTAGAAAGCAATAAAATGTTTCGGCTTGCTATTTTATAAAATGTCTAAATGATTTACAGGGATTTCGTTTTTCGTGGCCAAGATTGTAATGAGAACAGGAAATGGTAAAACATAGATCTATCCTTGTGCAAATAGATTTAGGAGACATTTCAATGGGAAAACCTAATTCATTTAATTTTTTTTAAACGTTAAATATGAGTTCCACCTTGAAATGTCTTCATTAGGTCATTACACTTTCTATTTGTTGTCACTCCCACTTGCTGCCAAATAGCAACAACCAAATGTTTATGTATATATTTACACATATGGAATACGAGAAATGAAAAGACCCTGAAGTGTCACTAATTTTTCCTTATGGTGGTTAGTAAGTATACATATTTTTAACAAATGGGGCAGATTTACCTAGGGTCGAATATGGAGGGTTAATTAAGCCTCGATATTCGACTGCCGAATTGAAATCCTTCAACTTCGAATATCGAAGTCAAAGGATTTAGCGCTATTCCTACGATCGAAGGAATAGTCGTTCGATCGAACGATTAAATCCTTCGAACCGAACGATTCGAAGGATTTTAATCCATTGATCGAAGGATATTCCTTCGATCAGAAAATTGTTAGGAAGCCTATGGGGACCTTCCCCATAGGCTAACATTGGCCTCGGTAGGTTTTAGGTGGCGAACTAGGAGGTGGAAGAATTTTTTAAAGAGACAGTATTTTTCAACTATCGAATGGTCGAATAGTCGAACGATTTTTAGTTCAAATCGTTCGAATCTAAGTCGAAGGTCGAAGTCGAAGTAGCCAAAAAAAACATTCGAAATTCGAAGTTTTTTTCCTCTATTCCTTCACTCGAGCTAAGTAAATGAGCCCCTACAAGTAGGGTGTACTTTAACAATTTATTTTTTAAAAAAAGACCTTGAGATACAAACACAAATGAGCAATTGTTTTTAAACTAACAGTATATTAGAACAAATATAAGTTAATAAAAATATCGTTTTTCTGTCAGTGATGAGTGTTGATGATAGGGTTATGGATTGACTTTGCTACTACTAGGGTACTATAGTAGTAGTTAAAATAATCTGATATTAGGCTAATACCTCTGAATGGGGATAATTCAGTACAAACTTTTTCTGTCTAAAAAAGTACTAAACTCCTTTTGGATGATCAAAAATCTTAACTTAATGATCTCCAGACATGTAGAATGTGTGTGCTCATGGCTAAAGAAAGACATTTGATATGGTACAACCTAAACTGAATATAAAACAGGTCCTTCAGTTTGTACAATATAGTGCAAAAATCAAAATAGTGTACCCCAATGTACAGTGGCTGAATCTGCCCCCCTGCAAGTGAGATCCAGGTTGGATAAAGATGACATTATTTGTCTTTATTTCTTTCTAGCGTTTTATGACTTTTTTAACCTTTTACAGGTAATAACATAAAGGATTACATTTTGCTTCTTGCCCTGCAAATAATGGCTCCTTGTTAATACTTCCTTCTTTAATTTTTTTTGGGGAAATGGAGAACTAAACCCTAAAAATGAATGTGGCTAAAATGCCATATGTTATACTGTATACAGAATTTATTGCACGAGGCTAAAGTTTCAGCTTGTCAATAGCAGCAATGATCCAGGACTTCAAACTTGTCACAGGGGGTCACCATCTTGGAAAGTGTCTGTGACACGCACATGCTCAGTGGGCTCTGATTGGCTGTTGAGAAGCTAAGCTTAGGGCTCGTCACTAATTATCCAGCAGAAAATGAGCTTCCCCTGTAATATAAGCTGATGCTACAGGTTTGCTGATTATTAAATTCTGATGCTAATTGCACTGGTTTCTGAGCTGCCATGTAGTAATTATGTGTATTAATTACTAATCAGCCTTATATTGTGACATTTCTATTCTATGTGTACTGTATATTGTGAGTGGGTCCCTAAGCTCAGTAAGTGACAGCAGCACAGAGCATGTGCAGTGAATCAGCAGAAAAGAAGATGGGGAGCTACTGGGGCATCTTTGGAGACACAGATCTTTACTGCTAAAGGGCTGTGGTTGCCTTGGGCTGGTACAGAAGCACAACACATAATGTACAACATTTCTAGCTACTTCTTTTGTTAAGCATTAATTCTCCTTTAATTACACACTGCCATGCCACCCTTGGGGGCATATTTACTTAGGGTTGAATATCGAGGGTTAATTAACCCTCGATATTCCACCGTTGAAGTTCAATCCTTCGACTTCGAATATCGAAGTCGAAGAATTTAGCGCTATCCATCGATCGAACGATTTTCCTTCGATCAGAAATTGGCTAGAAAGCCTATGCGGACCTTCTCCATTGATGCTCGAGCTAAGTAATGTGCCCCATACTGTATGTGCTCAGTGATGTTGGAGTGGAAGGAGGTGGTTGAGAATTTTCTAACTAAAAAACGGTCGCTTACTCTCCCCAGTAGGAAGGCACTTTGATGCAATGTTAATCTCTACCCAGGGCTACTATAAACTGATTTTATTGTATTTACCATTCTCTATATCTGGCCATTCGACATATAGCCTTTCGCTGATAGCAGAAGACAATTCCTAGAGACCTTCTTATAGCTTTGTAGCTTTTCCAGTGTTGCCACAGAATATGTAAAGGTGCTGAAACTGTTGTATCAGATAACATTTTATTTTTTTAATTTCTTCCAATGTCAGCAGAAAAGCAAAGTTTCTAAGAATTATTTGAAGTTGATCTCTTACTATAACGCAATCCTATCCTTTTGTTCCCATGATCTAATTATAACTGCTCCTGCTGCAACTGTCACATTTGAACTGGCAGTTTCATCTGTTTTGCGAAAGAGCTTACAGTAAATTTCGGAATCTGAATGCGTCCATGAATATAAAAGCTGCTCAAATGTACAGTACAAAGATAAAAAAATCTGCAAATTGCTGAGAAAGAGAAAATTGTAGAAAATGTCATGTAAGGATAAGACCATTATGCAACTAATAGGCCATAAGGATGTCACAGACCAGAAAAGAAAGGTAGAAAATGGATGATTGTTAGTGCAGGGGCTCCTGAATATTATCTTATATATTTTCTTACAAATATAACAATTCATCTGAGCAATTTGTAACATTAATTACATTATTTTAGATGTTTTGTTTGCAAATGATAGATTTTAAAAAAAAAAGCTAATTTATAAACACAATGGAGCTAATTTATCAACATTGGGCAAATTTGCCCATGGGAAGTTGCCTATAGCAACCAATCAGTGATTAGCTCTTTAAAGCTAGCTGCAAGTAGAACAATGAAAGGATAATTTTGGTTGGTTGCCATGGGTTACTGCCCATGGGCAAATTTGCCCAGTGTTAAAAAATGACCCCACAGTAAGTACATTTGTGCTAAAATGAAATCAAATGTTGCAAGTTTTGATGGCATTCATTGTGTCCAATCCCACTCTTGCACCTTTCTATAGTTGGTTACCCACCTAGTCTGCACCTATTTATGCTTGTAACCCTGGAATTACCGACACCCTGAATGTAGTTGTAATTACAGGGTTCTCTCAGCTGATTACTAATGATAAGCACATTTTTCGCGTTTTGCTTCGGTGAAAAATGTATGAAAAAAAAAAATATTTGCGAAACGGAGAACAAAAAAAATCACAAAACGCATCGAAGTCAATGGGTGTCAAAATGTTTTTTTAGCACAAGACAATTTTTTCTCACAATAAATGCATTAAAGTCAACAGGCATTTTTTCTTATGGCGACTTTTTTTGTCTTAGTGACAATTTTGTCTTGGCAACTTTTTTCGTTCCTGCAACTTTTTTGTCCAAATGCATTAAAGTCAATGGCCATTTTTTCTTATGGCGCTTTTTTGTCTCGGTGACAGTTTTGCTGTGGCAAGTTTTTTGTTGCAGTGAATTTTTTGCAGCAGTTTCGCAGAATTTTGTTACAAATCCATGCCTGGCAAATACATTCGCTCATCACTACTTACTTTGCAGACTTACCAAATGGAACTGTCTAAAAATTTGCCTTTAGTTAATTAACCTTTTTTTTTATATAGATTCTCAGATCTAGATGGTTTATCCCTGTGCCTCCTCAACCTAGCATTTATTTCCTCTACAAATAGATCAAACATGCTTTGTGTCAGTAGTTCATTACAAATTGTTGACTCATGCTGGAATCAGCCAGTTAGAGCAGGTGAAAACTGTGTTGTTTGTACATTGTTAGTTTTGTACGACTTATTATGCATCTACCCAAAACACACCAGACCAGGGACTGGAAATCTTGTGTTTTTAATGAAATCCCAATACATTTTCATTTTATTTAATGCCACCCAAGTTATTGTATTTTGCCAAGAGAATCAGTGGTAGTGATGCTGAATAGTTCAACATGGGAAGCCTTTCAAGAGAGAGCCATGGAACTTTAGGATAAATTTGTAGGTCGGGTCATGATGTGAAGGATATCAAATCGGTCTATGATAGGGCTATATTGAGAGATAGATCAGAATTATTGAAATACAATGGTAAAAAGAGAGTGGTCCCTGGATTGCAAATACAGAAACAAAAGTTTAAATTATGTTTCAGTACAGTTTGCACTAAAAAATGCTCACTAAATACAAAGTAGTATTCAGAGAAAATCCTCCGTGCCCACATTTCTCTGACGCCCATAGACTTTAATGGCCGTCTGCAACATTTCGCCGCCCGAGAATATTTGGCGATATGAAACGGGTCAAATTCGCCCAAGCCTAGCCGCCATCTCTATTACTGGTCGGAGTGCTGCTAATCAGAGTGCTCCTCACAGACTATGTAACAATTTATATGAGATTTCATTCTTAGACATAGTAACATAGTAAGGAAGGTTGAAAAAAGACACACGTCCATCAAGTTCAACCTTTTTTTTTTTTATCTGCCTAACTGCCAGTTGATCCAGAGGAAGGCAAAAAACCCATCTGAAGTCTCTCCAATTTGCCTCAGAGGGGGAAAAAAATCCTTCCTGACTCCAAAATGGCAATGGGACCAGTCCCTGGATCAACTTTTACTATGAGCTATCTTCCATATCCCTGTATTCCCTCACTTGCTAAACACCATCCAACCCCTTCTTAAAGCTATCTAATGTATCAGCCTGTACCACTGATTCAGGGAGAGAATTCCACATCTTCACAGCTCTTACTGTAACAAACACCTTCGGAATATTTAGGGGGAACCTCTTTTCTTCTAATCGGAATGGGTGACCTTGTGTCAGCTGGAAAGACCTACTAGTAAATAAAGCATTAGAGAGATTATTATCTGTTCCCCTTATAAATTTATACATAGTTATCACATCACCCCTTAAGCGCCTCTTCTCCAGCGTGAACATCCCCAATTTGTACCCTCTCTAATACAATAGTGTCCTGTTTGAGTGATGGAGACCAAAACTGTACGGCATATTCTAGATGGGGCCTTACAAGTGCTCTATACAGTGGAAGAATGACTCCCTCCTCCCTTGACTCTATGCCCCTTTTAATACAGCTCTAGACCTTATTTGCCCTTGATGCTGCCGACTGGCATTGCTTGCTACAGCCAAGTTTATCTTCTACAAGGACTCCAAGGTCCTTTCCCATAATGGATTTGCCTAGTGCAGTCCCATTAAGGGTATAAGTGGATATTTTTACATCCCAGGTGCATGACTTTACATTTATCAACATTGAATCTCATTTGCCACTTAGCTGCCCAGATTGTCAAGATCCTGTTGCAAGTGCCACATACTGGATGGAATTAATTGGGCTGATAGTTTTGTGTCATCTGCAAACACTGATACATTACTTACAACATCCTCCCCTAAGTCATTAATGAACAAGTTAAATAAAAGTGAACCCAATACCGAGCCCTGGGGGACCCCACTTAGAACCTTACTCCAAGTAGAGAATATACTATTAACAACCTTCTGGCTGTTTCCCTTTTCTACCCACTTCTTCCATCCACCATTCCACTTTCATAGCATCCCTCATTGCCCAGGTGGGAGCAATTCTCTAGTTACATATTTCTCTCCTTTTTTCCACTGCAATTAGCTTTTGCTCCCATTCATCCTATCTTGCCACTTTCTTGCCCCAATCTGTAAGTCTCTTTCAGTTACTGCTAATCATAATATTTTATTGTAATCATTCAGTTGAAACATGTTATTTTCCTATTTTCCAGAACTAGGGTGTGACATATTCTGAATAGATGAACATTTTATCTTTAAACAATGAAGATAAGAATTTATAGTGAATGTGTTATGTTTCAGTCATAGGGAAATGGTCTTTGGGGACTGATGTGGTCATGGTTTGTACTAGTTTCTTAAATTTCTTCTAGCAGTGTTCTGCATTGATTGGAGAGGATAGTTGTAAGAGTTTAGGTATTCAGAGATTTTTTCAAAGTTTCCATTTACAAGTCAGGAACTGATCAAGCAGAAGATAACAAGGAGTGTATTATTTTACCTAAATGCAAGTGTTGCTCTACACCTTAGTGAGAAATGAAAAAACCTGATGACAACTTGTTTTTCAGTGCTGAGTGCAGATACCAGAAAATTTTTAATAATACACAAAATAATTTCTTACATGTAACTTTCACGATTTACGAAGATTGTTCTCGAATTCGAACCACATGCTGGTAATACACCATAGAAATAATCAAAAACATTTGTAAAAAAATGTGGTGTGACAAAAGTGTCGCCAAGACAACATTATTGCAGAGACAAAATTATTGCAGACAAAAAAGTCTCCATAAGAAAAATGTCCATCGACTTCAATGCATTTGGTGGGAGAAAAAAAAACGGCCATTGGCTTTAATGCATTTAGACAAAAAGTCACAGAGACAAAGGGGTTTTTTTTAATCAAAATCTGAAATGTTCTCACTATTTTCTTAAAACCTCGCTGACCAAATCTGCAGGGACTTTACCCCTCTATTTATCAATAAACTTTCACAAAGTTTTTTGTGCAGCAAAAGACGATACAAAATCATGGAAAAATCCAAGTCGTTGTTGCTGAAACCTGCAGCTTTTTCTGATTTGATGCCCAAAACTATGAAATCTTCAGATTATTGAACGAAACCCAGTGCAGATCAGAAAATCTTCAAAAAGTCAATGGGACATCTGCCACTGACTTCTACATGAACTCGGTCGGCAGGGCTGACTTTGAGTACTTTTTTTATTTGGCTGTGGACACAATAAACTTTCTTCACTTTAACTGTTGTCCTGGTGGAAGTTTGCCTTCATTGAGTGCCTGCTCCTAATTGGATATTGGTTTGTCCGCTCCCCGTGCTGAGGGCTCAAGGCGGTGCCCCTGCGCCTCTTCCCCTATGTGGTGAGTAACCGCTTTACTTTGGAGACCCTAATACCATAGATGTATCATTACTTTTTTTATTTGGACTTTTAACACCATCTGGGTTTAATACATTTAGAAAAATTTTAGGTTTTTTTTCTACGAAAAAATTGTGTTTTTCTGACTTTAATAAATAATCCCCAAAAAGTCAAGGAGACAAAAAAGTCGCAAGAAAAACAGCCATTGACTTTAATGTATTTGGGGTGAGAAAAAAAATTTGTTGTGTGTAAAAAAAATTTCTCGCCTATTGACTATGTGTTTAGCTGATCATTAGTTAGTAACTGAGCAACCATATGCCTTATGGCAATTGAGGTGCTTTGCTGCTGGCCGAATCAGCCCCCACTGCATCTTGTTCACTGAAACACCTTATAGCAGGGGTCCCCAAAGTTTTTTTACCCATGAGCAACATTCAGGTCTAAAAATAGTTGGGGAGCAACACAAGCATGAAAAATATTCCTTGGTAGTGCAAAATAAGTGCAAGATGGGCCATTTAGTAGCCCCTATGTTAACTGCCAGCGTACAGGTGGTTCTGTTTGGCAGTATATCTGGGTTTTAAGTAACTAAAACTGTTCTCCAAACCTGTCTATGAAATTTCTCATTTATCCAGGTCATGATATACAGTATCTAGTCGAATTAAGTCAAAAGCAACTGGGCATTTAGGGGCATATTTATCAAGGGTTTAAAAAGACCAACCGAAATTAAGTAGAAGTTTTTTTTTGGTCGAATAGGTCAGTTTTCAATCGAATAGGTCCATATTCATCTGAATTCGAATCGTGCGAATCAAAGGAATAGAACATTCGATCGAATTAGATTCAAAGTTTTTCCCAAAAAAACTTCGATTTTTCAAAGTCCACCAATTGACTCCAAATAGGCTCTAGGAGGTCTCCCATAGGCTAAAACAGCAATTTGGCAGGTTTTAGATGGCGAATGGTTGAAGTTGAATTTTTAAAGAGACGGTACATGATAAATTTTGATATTCAAATTTTTTCATTTTTTCAAATTCGAATCAAATTTGGACTATTCCCTAGTTGAAGTACATGAAAAATAGCCTCACCTCAACCTTTGATAAATCTGCCCCCTAGAGTTTTTCTTGAAAACATTTCACCACTCATCTGACTGGCTTCTTCAGTTCAACTAAAGTGGTAGGGAATTAAACCCTTGAGGGTAGTAAAGTCACAGACATCCAATCACAATGGTTCCATTGAACTTCAGTAAAGTGTTGACTGAAACTCACATATGTGTGAAAGTGTGATCCAGTCACAATAGTACCGTGATTTGGAAGTGGGATTTGTTGTGAAGTTGCCAGGGTAAGGAGGTTAAAGTGGCATTGTATGTTGATGACAAACTGTGTTGCAGGCCCCCTCCTCTATTTATGGATGATTTTTCCACTTTGGCATAAATGGCTTCTTTCATATCTCTTTCAAACCATTTGTCCTCTGTATCCAAAATGTGCCCATTGTGTCTTCAAAGGAATGGCCCACCAAGGAAAGGGGGATCACTGCCTAATAGAGTCAACTGAAAATGGCCTCTAGCACTTGGAAAGTCTTAGGGAATGAGATGGCAGGCAATAAAATGTACTATATATGAAAGATCCACCCACATTCCATCAAATTGTAAAGATTTTTGTATGGAACATTGCAATATTTCATTCATGAAACATTTATATTGATGAGGGAGAACTCAGTATAACCTCATATCTCTTTTCTTATCCAGTAGTAAAACTTGCTTTGTTATATTTGTTTTCCACTTTACTGAGCCTCCACACCACCAGAAGTATGCAAAGCTGACACAAACAGAGAGGTATCTCAAAGCAACAAATGGCCAAGAAAATAAACTAATCAACATATTGGCAACTTTTGAAGATCTGTATTAAAGTGCAAAGATGTTTGCAGCTGTCAGTATCCAACCCGCTGTGACATGGCTCAAACAATTTCATCTGTCAATGTCCACCCCTTTGGAATATATCTCCTTAGGTAGCTCATCCAAATGATGCACAGCTGTGACCCAAATTGTAATAATGAACAATGAAATAGTACATCAGAACACAATGAACATTCTCAAAGTGCAACATAAAGCGCCCCAAGTACTTTAAAATAAAACGTTTTCTATAATATCTTTAAGAAAAAGGACATTTTTCAATTACATTTAGCAGGTCACTAAAAGCAAGAAGAGTCTGATTTCTTTTTTTATTGTGCTCATTTTTAGAGAAGGGTTCTGGAGGACAAACCTGGCTAGATCAGCCCAATGACCTGGAACTATTGCTTTACCTCATGTTACACGTGCACAGGTACAAGGCACAGGCACAGAATGCAAATATAAAATTTTCTGGGGAATAAAAAGTAAATAGAAGAGTTGTTGATTTAAGCTATTTTCAAGATGCCTCCAATCTTTAAAAAATCTGGTCAGCTGGGAAATAAAATTCATTGTCTTTTAGCGGCAGACTGTGAAAACTCTGGTTTGGCCTCCAAAGTTTGTTTCTCTGAGCATTACAGAATTACAGCAATACCCCCCAAGAGAACTCTTTAGTGGAAACAATGCATTTCTACTAAGCCAAAAGAAAGAGCAATCTGGAACAATCCTTTTTGATCCCCGTAGACACAAAAATGTAATGTAATTTAAGTACCGTTCAATCTTTTGAGAGTATTTTAAAATATCTAGCGAAACTAAATTTGTAATGCAGAAATATAGGGAAACTTTGAACAGTCCTGTTACCCATGGTAGTATATACTAGTTTAGGGACGATTACAAAAATTAACTTGAAAAATAATTCCTAACTTATTTATTAGCCTCTCTCTCTCTCTAGCAATTAAATAATGTTTCTGATTTATCTGCATTCTAGTTCAATTATCTTTGAGATAAAACTCGAACATTCATTCAATGTTTGAATGTTCAATATTTAGAAAAAATTAGAAAAACTTGCATAAAAATCTTTGCCATCTAAAAGCTTGTGAGTAGTGAGGGGTGAATCTGACTCGCGTCTCTTCGCCAAAAATTTGCTAAATGGCGAAAAAACGTCCAAGTACATTGAAGTCTATAGGTGACAATTTTTTTTTGAACATGGCCTTTTTTTAACCTATTGGAGTGTATATGTCTTTTTTGGGGTGAAACCTAGTGAAATATTTTGCTCATCACTATATAAAAAGTTCATGTAGAAGCCTTTGTAAGTGGTTCTAGGTAAAATTTCTTCCCAATATCCATCCTACACACAGGGACAGATTTATAAAAGGTTGAATTTTGGTTAAAAAAACCTCGAAATTCGAATAATAAACCAAACCAACCAAAATCTAAATAAATATTTTTTTCCAAGTGAATAAGCCGTTTTCATTGGAATCGTACGAATCGAAGTAACATCAAAATTGATCGAATTCTATTCAAAGTTTTTAAAAAATAAACTTTGATTTTTCAAAGTCCACCAATTAACTTCAAATCGGTTCTAGGAGGTCCCCTATAGGCTAAAACAGCAATTTGGCAGGTTTTTAGATGGCGAATAGTCAAAGTTTTAAAGAGACAGTACATGATAAATTTTGCTTTTCGAGTTTTGGAATTTTTTTCAAATTTGAATCAAATTTGAACTATTCCCTAGTCAAGGTACTCAAAAATTTTTTGAAATTTGAATTTGAAATTTGAACTTTTTTAACTCGAATTTTCACTTCGACCCTTGATAAATATGCCCCTAAGAATTGATATCTTCACTTTTCCATCCTCATTGGGGATTTCCAACACTACATACCCTAAATATGACTCTCTCTCTCTCTCTTGCTCATACAAAAGTCTCTGGGGAATAGCCTCGACCAACAAAAACCTACCTGCTAACTATACCAATTAAAAGAAGCAATTACAATGGAAAAATATTCTGAGATTTTGTCCAAAAAATATTATGCCATGGCAAAACCAAAAGTTTTCCCTTCATGTATGAATTCAAGAACAATGGACTTTGATAAACAATATTACAGCATAACTGATCCTATATCAGATTTGGGCAGGGCCCTCTTTACCGCTTGTATTGGTTATTGGTTATTTTTGTGTATTTTCCTGTATTTATAATGGATATCCCTATTTATTGTACATTGCTGTGGAATATGTTGGTGTTTCATAAATACAAAATAATAGTAATCACAGCAGCAATGTTATTAACCAGGGTCTTCTAGCTCTCTTTCTATATGACTGTCATCACCTGCTTCACCAATATAGTCTAACAAAATCTAAAAAGAATTTTGAACATTTTCCTAACTGTTAAAAGAAAGTAGCATTGTATAGTCACTCGGTCAATTTGTAGGTTATTTTTAAATTCTTTTTGTAGGCTGTTATACAGGTATAGGATCTATTATCTGGCGTGTCTGGCTACTTCCTTGTGTACCAAAAAGACTTTGTAGGGGCAAATTCACTAAGTGCCGAAAATACGCTAGCGACGCCTTCACCGCAGTTCGCCAGGCAAAGTTTTGCCAGGGTGCCGCTAATTCACTAAATCCGAAGTTGCACTCAGGGAGGCAAAAGGTAGCAAACTTGCGCTAGCGTTAATTCGTCAAGCAAAGCGAAGTTACGTTAATTTGCATACGGCGCCAAGTTAAAGTACAATGGACGTATATGTTGCAGCAAATACATTACACTACACAAGCCTGGGAAAGCTTCATAAAATAAAATAGAGTTGTTATTTTGCCCTATACATGTGCCCACTGTATAGTTTAGGTGCCATATGTTAGGAAATGTAGGGGGGAAGGAGGATACCCCCAAAAAAATTTACGATCTTTTTCAGCATATCACCCTTAAAAAAGTAAAAGACGCCAGCGTTTTTTAGGACTTAGAAAAAATCTCAACTTTTTTTGAAGCAAGCCCTATCTACTCTATTGCACTTCGCCTGGTCTGAGGTGGCGAAGGCAAGTTTGGCGCAAGAGGTAACGTTCAGTAAAATGTGCAAATTAGTTAATTAGCGTAGTTATGTCATCCCTTCGCCATAGCGAAAGTTCGCCTGGGGTAAGGCTGTGAAATAGTGCTAGAGTAGGTCCACTTCGCTAGTGAATTTACGCCAGCATCCGTTAGTAAATCGGCGAAGTAACAAAACGCTGGCGAATTTGCGCTAGCGTTTGCCGCTTTGCCCTTTAGTGAATTTGCCCCTTGGTCTTTTAGAGACTGCTCTTTGAGTGCTTGCTCTACTACTACCTGGAGTATTTGGGACCTGAGGTTTAAGGCTGCAAAAATACATGTAAACAATTTAAATAATTTTTAAAAATAAGAATTATTTTCTTAAAATGGACTTTACGGGAGATGACTATTAATTCTGAGATGTCTGGATAATGGGTTCTGGATAATGGATCCCATTATAAAACCTAGTATAAGCATAACAAAAGCACAATCTCTGTAAACTGTTTTTGCTTGGATCTGTGTTGAAAGAAGCAACTTTACTATTATTTTTTTCTTATTCCTTCAGAAGGGATGAAATGAATTTGTTTAGTATTCTGTACCATGTGCCCACATTTTTGAAGACACCCATTAAGTAGCTAAGCCCAGAGTGCATCAAAGTTTGCCTTTATTTAGTAGCACTGAGTCAAGAGGAAATTTAACTTAAATGTTGCGTTAGCCTCAGGTAGACAACGACATTCTAATGAGGTGTTTAGATTTTATGGCTTTCCTGCAGTTCTACATTTTGCTACAAAACACCGCAACTGCATACATACATACATACATAGAGGATGTGTTTGTAAATAATTCAGTAACAATTGCAAATGTAATCCAATCAGTCACTAGAAGTTGAGGTAGTGAAAATAACAATTGTAAAATGTATAATTTATGTTATATTTAGTATGAAATCCACGATAAAGACGATAAAGAGGTGCAATTAAATCAGATTTTACATTCTGGCTCATGTTGACATGCTTTGCAGATAGCATGGTACTGTATTCGCCGCTCATGAATAAGTAATACCTATTAACAGAATCCCTTTCTGGTTTGTAGAGTTCAGCTTGTGGTCTGAACAATTAAGTTCAATAAATGGTGCCTTAGAATATCGTTCAACAAGAGCAACAAAATCTGTCTGCAACCTGAGGTAAGTCCATTCTGGTGAGACATTCCTTCATTCCTCCCTGCGTGAGGCTTTTCCATATTATTGGCGCATGTGTATGTGTTGGCAGTGTGCTGGAAAAGTGACTCCGCTAGTTGGTATGTCAGAACTTAAAGAAACTCATTGTCTGTGCTATAATCCCAAATCCCACTTGAGAAATGTTGAAATTCAAACTCACATTTTTTTTTAGAAGTATATCAGGGTTTCTATTTTGTTCATGGTAACTGCCGCTTAATGGATATTTCAGATTGTGTATAGCAACTCATCAATTATACCCTTCATAATGTGGCTTTTTTTTTTTGTTTTAATATTTTGCAAACAATGTAATCCCCTGCAATATACATGACATTATTATTCTCTTTAGCTATTTTATAAAAATCATTTGCCTTTTGCTCAGTAATATTAAACTAAAAATCTCTTTTTCCGAATGCAAGAACCTTGGCAGGTATTTTTTTTTTCAACTTGCCTCAATATAGTTTAGAATCTGGTTTGTTGCAAGCACTTTGCTTAGAAATCTAAAATAGTTATCTGAAATGATGTCATACAATGTGTTATTTCTCTAGGGTTATCGAAATTTCCTGTTTTGTTTGCTTAGAAGAGACTTATTGTGGCTATTATGGACTTATTTAAATACCATAATGATGCTTTTATCAGGAGATTCTGTAACATATTTCTGGTGCGCTATTATTTTATAATCGCAAAGATCTCAAGCAATTGCTAACGGAGCTGAAATGGTAACGCTGCTATTTATCCTCTATCTTAAAGAGCATTTAGTAGTATTTAGTACTGGAAACATGTTTACTGGCAGCTACCTAAACCTCCCAGCAGCAGCAGACTAGCAACTCTTTTTTTTAAAAGTAATATAAAAAAATAATATTGAAAATTTGGAGGCCTGTTTATTGAAGGTCAAATTTTAGTGGTTTTAGAGATCTTTGAAACCCCAATTAATCTCTATTTCTCTAAAACCACTAATGCCAAGAACGTTATTAAAAGATCTGAACTTAAAGGGCATGTAAAGTCTAAAATAGAATAAGGCTAGAAATGCTGTATTTTGTATACTAAATATAAACATGAACTTACTGCACCACAAGCCTAATCAAACAAATAATTTATGCTTTCAAAGTTGGCTACAGGGGGTCACCATCTTGTAACTTTGTTAAACATCTTTGCAAGACTAAGACTGTGCACATGCTCAGTGTGATCTGGGCTGCTTAGGGATCATCATAAACAAAGCTGCTTGAGTTCTGCATGGCTGGGAAGTAAGGCGGGGGCTCCCCCTGCTGTACATAAGTATGATTGTTTCCCTGCTCAGCAGTTAGGGACCATCTGACAATTCCTATCCACAGCAGTAAATGAAGGGAGAATTTCACTGCATACAGTCAGGTTTCTTATAAAAACGGTACACATTTTTTAATTAAAATATATTGGAGATAGTTAAAAATGGGATTTTATGTTTTTGCCTTTAAAAGGTACAAATGAAAAAAAAAAATCTGAATGATGAGCAAAAAAATATGAAAAATTTTAGTTTTTTTTGGACAATTACTAGACAACCCCCCACCCCTGAAAACGTCTAAAAATCTGAATGGATAAAAAAGGTCCAATAGAATCAACGCATCGGCATTGACATCTATAGGACCTCGCCAGCATTTACAGTACTTGGTGAATTTTTGTATGAGTTTCTCATTACACTTAGGGCAGATTTATCAAGGGTCGAATTTCGAAGTGGAAAATACTTTGAAATTTGACCATCGAATAGAATCCTCCGACATTCGAATATGAAGTCTGAGGATTTTATTCATTGTACGATCATATTCCAATCATAGTATGATCGTACTCCGAATCGTACGATTCGAACGATTTTATCGTACGTGCGTACTATTTTCCTTCGAAAGCCAAAAACTTTGGCGAAGTATTGAAGTCAAAGTTTTTTTTAAAGAGACAGTACTTCGATTATCGAATGGTCGAATAGTCAAACGATTTTTACTTCGAAACGAATTCGAAGAAAATTCGAAGTCGTATTATTGTATTCGATGGTCAACGTATCCAAAAAATTACTTCGAATTTAGAATTTTTTTACTTAGAAAATTCCCTCGAATTCACTTTGACCCTTGATAAATCTGCCCCTTAATATTTTTGTTATTATCACTGAGGGATACAAATTAAAAGGGAGTCTTAACTCAAGGTCTCAAAGGCAGGTCGGGAATGGTTGTATTGCCCATGTTTTTTCCTGAACACTAAAATACTGCACTGTTGCGCTCATTTTCCATTTTTTTTTTGCAAATTCGCATTGCAAACAAATTTTCACAAATGGCTTGCAAATGAGATGACCAACAAAGAATTAAGTGAGTCATCGCTAAAAAAGCTCAGGAGATTAAGTATGCAGCAATTCCAGCAATGTGTAGGGGAAGAGAGATATGGAGAAAGAAAAAATAAAACGATTTAGTGTAGTATTTCTATTGTAGTTGCACAACACCACACATCCTCCTCTTCCATGCTTTTTAAGCCCAAGGTGAGTATAACTTACACTTCACACTCTTTAAGACCACCACGTATTTTAGTGATAGATGGGTAATTACAAATATTACTATTAAATCTGTGCACATCAATTTAATCAGTGTAAGCTTGCCTGACGGCTCACTGTTTGAGAGATAGGAAGCACATAAATAGTGTTGATCTTTTTACTGAGTAAAAATCAATAAAAAATTGCACTCACAATTGTGGATTAAAAGGAGCGTATTCAGTCCGCCCTTTTTTCATTTGCCTGCAATGGGATACTCTAGTTCTCTAGCTGTAAATTCTACGGCCAGCGTTGGCTGGCAAGCAGTGATAAACATTCGCATTTTAATGTTTGAAATTTTTAATGACATTCCCCCCCCTTAGACAAATAGGGTGCAGAGTTATCAAGGGTCGAATTTTGAAGATAAAGATACTTCAAAATTCGACCATCGAATTGAAATACTTCGACTTCGAATATCGAAGTCGAAGTTATTACATCGAATTTGGGTATCGTTGATCAAACAATTAAATCGAACGAATCGAAGGATTTCAGCGATCGATCGAACAATTTTACTTTGACTTCCAAAAACTTCGAAAAATGCTCTAAAAGGTCCCCATAACATAGCACTTCAGCAGGTTTAATTTGGCGAAGTATTGAAGTCAAAGTTTTTTTAAAGAGACAGTACTTCGATTATCGAATGGTCGAATATTCGAACGATTTTACTTTGAATTGAATTTGAAGTCGTAGTATCCTATTTGATGGTCGAAGTATCCAAAAAATTACTTCGAATTTCAAATTTTTTTACTTCGAAAATTCCCTCGAATTCACTCCGACCCTTGATAAATCTGCCCTACTGTAGATGTATTTTTTCCTTCTGAACAACCATACTTTTCTACATCTGGCAATCCTGACCTTAACATCATATCTGAGCATTAGTTATCAGACAGTATAGCAAGGGTAAGTTTAAACCCTACCTAAGTCTAAACCTGGGCACACATGAGCAAATAATAGCTGTCGACTCCATCTGGCCTGTGTATGGAAGGAACCCAATGCATTGTCCAACGTAGTTGGGATTCCTGAGAAGTCACTTTACACATGCAGAGAATAGGTCTATTAAAATTTATCAAAGCAGTGATAATGAACAATGGTAATACCATCTTATAACAATGAGCAGCAATGTCTAAATCCACCTTAACCAAATCCAACAACTGGCAAAATAACAGGTATCTTTACGCTTCCCAGTTTCGTGTGAGAACTTCTCTAAAGCTGGCGTTTGAACAGAAGCTCCACCAATGATCCTATTAAAATTTCAAACCTGTCTGATAAATATCAGGGTAATTCTCTTTCTGATGGGCAGATCTTTGGTTGCTCCCATACTCAGGCGAGGTGGACCTGGCAGTTATTATTTGTCTGTGTATGCCCAGGTTTAGAGCTAAGTGGGGTGTATAGTTGCCACTGCTAGTCAGATTAGTCTCATAACTTATGCTCAGTGTAGTTTATGGTGTTAAGAACTGCCAGGTGCAAAAATTTGCAATTGAGGGATTTTTCTACAGCCCTGCAATAAAACTCATAAGGGATCTGTAAGATATGTGTGTCAGAAGGGCACAATATTGTGTGTATTTTACTAGCATTAAGCTGGCCATAGATGTAAAGGTTTTTAAAAGATCTTTGCTTATATGGGGACCTTTAGGCTGGTGAAATGTAAACTCCAGGGAAAAGTGTATTGCTGCAGCTATTAAAGCTGAGTAAATTGTGTATTATCTTAGTAAAAGCTGGATTATGAGTCCCTGGAGTGAATGGAAGAGAGCAGGATAAGTTTCCATTCCTTGCTCCATGTAAGGGTTTGCAGCTGCCAAAGCTAGATAGGTAGCTGAGTAATTGGCTGATTAAGTATTGTTAAAAGGAGGTGTGGAGCAACACCTCAGAGCTTCCCCCTAAAGACCTCCTTGAGTGGAGGAGGGTGAGGGGCCACATGTTAACCTCCTTTTGTGGAGGAAAGAAGGAGTGCTGGTGAGCACCTGTGGGAAAATGTATGATTCCCCTGAGTTGGAGAGAGCTCCAAAGGAGAGGATGAGAGAAACCCTCAGAGGAGACAAGAGTGTCTCAAGTCAGTGAGGGCTAAAGGAAAAGCGTGAGTAAAGTGAACCCCAGTGAGGATGTGAAGCTGAACTGTTTATGTGAAGTTTATGTGATTCCACCATGTAAAGCCAGTGGGCTGAAGATTTGCTTTTGTTGTGTTGATTGCAAATAAAAGCCAGCAAAGCTGCAGTTTAAAAGTAAAAAGCTGTGTCAGTGGCCATTTCTGTGCTGAAATCTGTGCTGTGGCCTTGTGTTTCACTACTGGAAGCTCACAGATCATTTACTATGGGCAGGGGATTTAATGCTGGAGTTCTGTCTCTTTGTGCCATTTACTTCTTGAATGAAGAGCATGGTAGGAGTGTTCCAGCCAGGAGACACACCTGTGGATACAAACTTAGGGGCACATTTACTTAGCTCGAGTGAAGGATTAGAATGAAAAATACTTCGAATTTTGAAGTATTTTTTTGGCTACTTCGACCATCGAATTGGCTACTTCGACTACAACTTCGAATGATTCAAACTAAAAATCATTCGACTATTCGACCATTCAATAGTCAAAGTACTGTCTCCTCGACCACCTACTTTGCCACCTAAAACCTACCGAGCACCAATGTTAGCCTATGTGGACCTTCCCCATAGACTTTCTAAGTAATTTCTGATCGAAGGAAAATCGTTCGATCGACGGATTAAAATCCTTTGAATCGTTCGATCGAACTAAATGCGGTAAATCCTTTGACTTCGATATTCGAAGTCGAAGGATTTTACTTCGATGGTCGAATATCGAGGGTTAATAAACCTTCAATATTCAACCCTTAGTAAATGTGCCCCTTAGTGCAATGAGGATGCAACTTGCTCCATGGTAGTAAATGAGCCCTATAGTATACAAGTGTCTTTTTCATCTGCATACTGTACAATTGTGCCTTACACTGATGTGTTAAGAACTTAACTTGTAGAAATACTTCCCCCAACTCCATTAAACTGGGAAAAGATGCGGCATGTTTGAATGAATGTAGACTTGCAAAATAAGTGACCTATTTTAGCTTTTTTTTTTTTTAAACATAATTTTTAGACCGTGCATTCGTTATAGCAAATCTAATTATAAGAAAAACTGTAGGCATGAAAATGATTCATTTATATACATCCAATAAAAATGTTCTCCTTAATTTTTTCATGCCTTACTCATAGATTAGCATTTAAAAGTCAAAATTCCAAAGTTTAATTGTAACATTTCAACACATTTTTTATATTAAAAATTCATCATTTTTAGATTAAAATCATAACTATGCTTTTCAATGCCCGAGCAGTAAGAGAACAGTCAACATTTCTACTTTTAAATTCATAATTTGGAGAAATGAGTTCATCCACTTTTTCTTTCTGCAATTCCTGTATCTTTTTTAAAAAAAATGATATTTTAAAATATATAAATTGTAAATTATTATTATTGTGTGCATTATGTAATGATTGTGTAATTATTATATTTCATGTATGTAATCTTCCTGGAATAACATTCATTTCTGACCTGAAAAACTACAACATTTTCTTTGGTATGTTAAAAAATAGAACAGCTAATCCACAGCAAACTAAAACACTGCTCTGGCCTTGAAAATACTAAATAGTGATGGGTGGACAAAACGTCTAATTTTTGACGCAAGGGTCTGTTTTTGACGCCGGCGTTCATTTTTTTTGACACCGGCTAACTTTCGCTGGCAAATTTTCTCAGCGGTTTCGCAAATGTATTCGCCGGCAGAGAATCACGAGAATTTGCCGTGATTCGCGCCTGCCGAATAAATTCGCCCATCACTAATACTAAATAATGCCAACTTATAATGTGTTAAAGGAGAACCCAATAAAGAAATACACTATAATTCCCTGCTGATTCATATAACATGCTGCTGTCAGATACCTGACATTGGAGATTGATTCACAATCCTGGAGCATCAGCTCAAAGCCCACTTTCTGCTAATATTTTGACAATCTTATACCACACTTAAGATAAGATTTTCAGCAGCAGCTGCCCAGACTACACTGAGCATGTGCAGTGTCACTGACACTCAAAGAAGGGTGGGGCCTACTATGGACAACCCTACTGTTGCTGAACTCTGGAGTGGTGCACAAGTTCAGAATAAGACATTAATTTCTAACCATGTTTTTAAATAGCCATTAGTTCTCTTTTAAAGTAACCCTACCATCAAAACAACAAGATTTTACGGGGGTTATTAACTAAACTAAATTTTTCTGAATTTGCTAAACTCTGAGCATGGAAAAGTCAGAATCTGAAAATCTGGCATCTCAGACCTGTCGAGGTTACAAATAAGTCAATGGGAGAAGTGCCAATGATTTTTTGATGTGCGCTGGGTTTCGTGCAAATCCCCGAAAGTTTTCGTGCAAGCGTAAAAAACCCAAGCGGATTTGATCAGAGTTTGGAGCAGAAAATATTGAGATAAATTCGAACTTTGATAAATAACCCCCTAGATGTGTCCAGTATAGAGTTTAGCAGGTTTTGAAGCTGGGAAATTGTCTTCAAGGAGAAGCTGTACTGACAGTAAAGTATTGGGTGATTTTTATGAAACACAAGGTTACTGCAAGTTTAAATGTTTTTATATAAAGGAGACAAGGAAAAACATTTCTTCACTTCTGTGGCAAACTGGAGCGCTTCTTTTTTTGCAGAGCTCAGTCAAAATGCCCTAAGAAATGTGAAGGATTTTGCCAAGTAAAATTTGTTTTTCCATGAAAATGTGTGAATTACTGATGTAAATAGTTTGAAAATGCATGCAAAGCTGTAAGTTGCACAAAGGCCCAGGCGTAGGGTGGTGCGATTTTAGGGGCGGCATGCCGCCCAGCCACAATCCAAGAAAGCACCCCAAAATCCAGGCATGGTCATCCGAGCTATTTTTTGTGTACTATGACTATGGAATAGTCCAAATTCGATTTGAATAAAAAAAATAGAAAATTTGAATATCAAAATTTATCATGTACTGTCTCTTTAAAAATTTGACTTCAACCATTTTCCATCTAAAACCTGCTGAAGTGCTGTTTTAGCCTATGGGGGACCTCCTAGAACCTGTTTGGAGTCAATTGGTTCTAGGAGGTCCTAGAACCAATTGAATCTAATTTGTTCGAATACAATGTTACTTCGATTCATAGGATTCAAATTCGAACCAAAATGGCCTATTCACCTGATAAAAAAATTAGATTTTTTTAAAATAAATTTTCATTCAAATTTCGACCCTTGATAAATCTGCCCCTAAATATTAGTCACCAAGGAGTCCCATCACCATATAACAGCATGAGGCAGAAGCTTCAATGAGTCATGTGACAGATATGACATCAATAAGTACACATTATAACCAATGACATCAATCAGCACTGTTTATAAGGATATAATTTACAATATATTCATGGTTATTGTGTTTTATAAATATATTAAATGAAATCTCATGAGAAATCTTATATTTTCATTCTTGCAGCAGCATGTAGAACCAGCCTTAGTATTTAAGGTATTAGATTGTATAGGAAACTGCTGATATTAATATTTGAGGACTAATATACTGATATACAGTGATACTTGTTTATTTCAGGATTGGATTCAAAAGAAAGAAATCAGCTTGGTTGAATTCCATAAATGGATTTTCTCTTCTTCATGGGATTTTCTAAATGTGTTCTGTTTCCTTCTAGGGGTCTCGTGTGTGCAGTAAAGCCCTGTAAGAGACTATGATAATATGAATGCAAAATGAACACTGTAATTTGACATTTTGACAGCACAAACAGATAAACAAAACAAACATAACGTCATTGTAATACAAATTCTGTATTTAGGGCTCAAGGGATCTCATATAATTTGTAATTTTCTTCTTTATTCATCTTAACTAGTTTCTGGCGCTCATAAAAACAACTCATTGCATCTTGTTTATATATAGTCGACAGTAAATTATTTAAGCGATGGTTAATCTTAAATGCAGTTTATAATTTCTAAATTCATTTTCAGTGATTTTTTTCAATTTCTTTTTTTTTTAACCTATATGATTTATTGCAGAAATGTACATGTACACTAGTGCAGTTACCCATTACAACCAGTTAAAGAATAACAGCTAATCCATCTAATACAGTTATAATAATGAAAACAATGCCTGTTCCTAGCTATAGGGTACTGTTTACATGCATCCATGGAAGGAAATGTATTTGTTTTGATCATTCCAATTATATCCTATTTTAAAGGAGATTATTTATCAAGGTCCGAATTTGTCTCAGTGTTTCTAATATCCAACTCCGAGCAACTCCAAATTCCCGAATGGACCTTATTTATGAAGAAAAAAGCTAAAAAAATAGGGTCAGGCAAAACTCGAAAAAAAAATTCGGAGCTTTCCCTGAAAACTCAGAATTGTTCTGCACCGAATCCCCGAAATCGGATATCGGTACAAAACATCATTGCAGACACTGCGACCTTCCCCATTGACTTATACAGGACCTCAAGAACTTTTAGATGCCAGGGTTTTCGGATTCAGAGTTTTTAGACCATCCGACATTAATAAATTTTGAAAAATTCATAGGTTTTGTTTTTTGCTCCGTAAACTACGAATTATTCAAGGTTTGGATATTCGGAGCTACATAAATAACCCCCACAATGTTTACATTATAAAGCTAATTAAAGAGGACAAGTGATGAGCAATCATTTTTGTCAGGCATGGATTTGCCTGCCATCTGCATATTTGTTACAAAACTGTGGCAAAAACCTGCTGTGAAACTGAAGATCACTACTGTATATACCAATATTTAAAATCGCACAAAAATGTGAAAATAAATCACACAGAATAATATTTAATAATGTGAAGACCTACTGTATAAAGAGATTTTTTCCGCTTTTCTGAATAACATACAATTAATCAAATAAAATCGATGGGTTCGTAATTAGAAAATTTAATTTAAAAAAAATCAATATTTATTAATGTGTAGAAAAACTTCTACATTTTTACTGAATGGGGTGTTGGTGGCAAAATGGTGGATAAAATTGTGGATGTGGATACTGTGTAGTGTATGGGGCACATTTACTATTGGTCGAATATTGAGGGTTAATTAACCCTCGATATTCGACCGTCAAAGTAAAATCCTTCGACTTCGAATATCAAAGTCGAAGGATTTACCGCAATTCGTTCATTCGAATGAACGTAGGAAAAATCGAACAATTCGAAGGATTTTAATTCATCAACGATTTTCCTTCGCTAAAAAAATACTTAGAAAGCCTTGGGGACCTTACCCATAGGCTAACATTGGTGCTCGGTAGGTTTTAGGTGGCGAAGTAGGTGGTCGAAGTTTTTTTTAAAGAGACAGATTTTTAGTTTGAATCGTTCGATTCGAAGTCGAAATCGTAGTCGAAGGTCGAAGTAGCCAATTCAATGGTCGAAGTAGCCAAAAAAACCTTCCAAATTCTAAGTTTTTTTCCTTCTAATCCTTCACTCGAGCTAAGTAAATGTTCCCCTATGTATTGAGTCTTTGAATGAGTGACACTTATCTGCATACAGGGAGGTCTATATACAAATGGTCAAGGTTGAGAATAGTTTAATAAATTGGGGAAATAAATGAATAAACAAAGTTGCTCAACACTATTCCCATTGACTTCTATAGAAGCTTTTACTTGAGTTTTTTTCTGGCAAATGTCTGTGTTTTTTTCTTTGATAAATCACAATTATTTGAGGTTTCATAACACGCCTGCATGTATTTTCTTGTTTTTTCATCAATTAGATTTATTACAACTAACAACCATAGTGAATCAACTAGCAAAGGCTTGCTTATTAATACTGTTAATAAAAATGAAAAACAAATAAAACTTAGGGCTCATTTATGAGCTCAAGCCCAAATCCATTGCACAAAGTTAAATATAACTGAAAACTATAGGGAATAAAAACAAAAGGTGTGTGTCAGTCAATTTGTCGAAAAAACTGGAAATTTACAGTACATATAGAATATTATGGGGGGTCCTATATCCAAATTTACACACAAACCACTGCATTCATGGATGGAGCTGGAGAACATATCTGGACAAGCAATACCATGTAGTGTATTCTAGTTAGTTATAGGACTTCCATGTGGGTCCAATTAAGTCTTACCAGTTAGCTCTCAAAACGCTTAACAGTTGTTCACACATGGTTGGGACACAAATAAATTTTTGTGTTTTTCTCTGTTATAAATTAGCTTAATGGATGTACATTTGGAAATTTAACACAAAAGCTATCAATGTTTGCAAAGAGGATGAAGGCTTCACTAAGGGGCAGATTTATCAAAGGTCGAGGTGAAGTTTCGAAATGAAAAACTTCGAATTTCAAGGTATTTTCTGTGTACTTCGACTAAGGAATAGTCATACTTCGATTTGAAGTTGAATTTTTTTTGAAGTACTGTCTCTTTAAAATTTCAACTTCGACCATTCGCCACCAAAAAGCTGCTGAAGTGCTGTTTTAGCCTATGGAGGACCTCCTACAACCTGTATGTAGGCAATAGGTGGAGTTTGGGAGATCGAAGGTTGAAGATAAAAAACTTTGATCGAAGTATGTTCGAAGTACGATGGTACGATTCGAAGTAGTTAGAATTCAGCCCACTTCGACCCCAAAAAATTTTGACCTCCATTCGGAAAACCGGTTATACAAAAAAAAAGTAAAAAATTTTGCAGCCAATCACCCTGAAAAATGGAAAAGACGCCAGCGTTTTTTCCACTACAAAAATAAGATGTAAGTAACTGAATATTGAGGAAGATCTATACACTCAATTGCACTTTGCCTGTTCTTAGCTGGTGAAGCAAGTCTGGTGAAAGAGGTAACGTTGAGTAAAATCTGCATTTTAATGAATTTGTGGAGTAACGTCCATTCACCAGAGCGAAAAGTCGCCTGACGTTAGAGTGCGAATCACCGCTAGTGTATTTCCTTCTCTAGAGAAGTGACGCCTGCGCCCGTTAAATCTGCAAAGTCCCTGAAAGTGGTAAGGCTGGTGAATTGACACTAGCATTAGCCACTTCGCCATCGAGTAAATCTGCCCCATAGTATAAATTACCAACAGTAGTGTCTGTCTAATTGTTGCTATTGTTTAGTTTATTATTTAAATGATTTCAGGGCTTCTCCTCAGCTCTTGTATTGTCTTCAATATACACAGTTTCATAGTACTGTAGATACAGCTGAAAAAAACACATTACATGAATTTCAACATGTTTGTCCTAGTGAATCCTACCTAACTTCTAGTTAATCCATACAAGAAAACAACCCATCTGATGTCTTCTCCAGTTTGGCCGCTCAATCATGTCCTAAGAATATTAATATCAGAATCCTTGTTTTTCTTACTTGAAAATGTATACAACATGAATCCATGAATCAAAACAGTCTTATACTGTATATCTGCCAGTAAAGTGCAGATTAAGATAGAATTGTCTTTCTTCTTATCTCAAGGGATACTACTGAAGATCCATGGTTAACTTAGACATCTAAGAATCAATTGTATGGTCTCCTTCTGTATTTATAAATGGTGTTTATAGCCCTTAAGCATCTCTTCTCCAGCATAAACAATGTCAACTTGACCAGCCTCTTTTCATAAGTGAGAGCTTATAGCTTAGTCCCTCTCTTCCATGGATGTATTTTTTGGTGAAGACAAAAACTGTATATTTTACAGTGTAGATTGGGACTTAAAGGGCATGTCAAGTCTAAAATAGAATAAGGCTAGAAATGCTGTATTTTGTATACTAAATATAAATATGAACTTACTGCACCACAAGACTAATCAAACAAATAATTTATGCTTTCAAAGTTGGCTACAGGGGGTCACCATCTTGTAACTTTGTTAAACATGTTTGCAAGACTAAGGGGCCCATTCACTAAGTTCGAGTGAAGGAATAGAGGAAAAATAGTTTGATTTTTGAATGTTTTTTTTTTGGCTACTTCGACCATCGAATTGGCTACTTCGACCTTCAACTGCGACCTTCAGCTTTGATTCGAACTAAAAATCGTTCGACTATTCGACCATTCGATAGTCGAAGTACTGTCTCTTTAAGAAAAAACTTCGACCCCCTAGTTTGCGCAAAATCCTTCGACTTCGATATTCGAAGTCGAAGGATTTTAATTCACCAGTCGAATATCGAGGGTTAATTAACCCTCGATATTTGACCCTTGATACATCTGCCCCTAATACTGTGCACATGCTCAGTGTGGTCTGGGCTGCTTGGGGATCGTCATAAACAAAGCTGCTTGAGTTCTGCATGGCTGGGAAGTAAGGCGGGGGCTCCCCCTGCTGTTCATAAGTATGATTGTTTCCCTGCTCAGCAGTTAGGGACCATCTGACAATTCCTATCCACAGCAGTAAATGAAGGGAGAATTCACTACATACAGTCAGGTTTCTTATAAAAATGGTACACATTTTTTAATTAAAGTATATTGGAGATGGGTTTATTTTTCATTAAAGAAAGTAAAAATGGGATTTTATTTTGCCTTTACATGCCATTTAGCTACAGTCCAACTTACCCCAGAAACCAGGTAGTGCTAAGAATTACTGGAAGATGAATAGGAGAAGGTCTGCAAAGTAAAATGGGTATTAAAAAAATAAGTTCCAAAGGGGTTTGAGGGGCACACACTTGGCTAATTTCCTCAATTGCTTGGGTGCACCTCCCGCAGTGTCCTTCCACACTGAGCCACAGGAATCGAAGAAGAGAAGGGCAGCACTCCAGGATAAAGTAAAAATTGCCTTTATTTTACATACATAGCATAGCTATGCTGCCCTGCTGTATGTAAAATAAAGGCAATTTTTACTTTATCCTGGAGTGCTGCCCTTCTCTTCTTCGATTCCTATTAAAAAAATAAGGTAAACTCTAGCCTCAGAAAGAATCATCTTTATCACTGCTATATATAGTTTAGTCTTTAGTGGCTCCAGAGACCAGAATGCATTTTAATTGTCACGGTAGGCAAAACTGCAAGGCATTCAAAAACATAAAAAAAGACTGATTACAAATTATCCAACAATATGACTGTGCATACCTTAAAGTATGCATTCAAGTTCAGATATATATAATGAGCAGTACCAATGAGGCTTGAAGTTTCTTATTGTTCGTCATCTCGGAAAATATCCCAGCTGGATAGAGTTTGAACTGAGTAGAAGTGAATTTGAAGCTCTGCAATAAATGTCACTGATGAGCAGCCAACAGTAGGACATTCTCTGTAATACATATGCACTCAAATTTATTTAGCTAACCACCTGAAGTTTCTGTCAGACCATAAATCAGGGAAATTATGCTGAGATGGAGGTTTTTTGCCATGCTTTTAAAGTATGGATGTCAATCTTTATGTATTATACATTTTGAATAAATAAGAAACTGGAATCAACCATCATCTGCTTGTGGCAGACTGTGTGAAGCTTTATTTTATTTGGAGAGCAATTACATACAAAAGTTCTACATTTCTGTCAATGATAAACACTGATATGCAATGCCTATATAGGTGTTATCAGATATTTCTATTTTACAGTTACAGTATTATATGTATGGTGGTATCTGAATTGTTTTTAGGAGACGAAAAGGAATTCTTGTTTCTTGCAGATAGAATAGAAAACAATACAAGGACAAGGGAGCAGCAACAAATATATAAATATATTATATTGGGGAATTAGACCTGGGGGCCGATTCACTAACCCTTGATATTCGACTAGGAATTAAAATCCTTCGACTTCGAATATCGAAGGCGAAGGATTTAGCGCAGATAGTTCGATCAAACGATCGAAGGATAGTTCCTTCGATCGAAAGATAAAATCCTTCGAATCCAACGATCGAAGGAATATCCTTAGATCAAAAAAAGTTAGGCAAGCCTATGGGGACCTTCCCCATAGGCTAACATTGACTTCGGTAGCTTTTAGATGGCGAACTAGGGGGTCGAAGTTTTTTTTAAAGAGACAGTACTTTGACTATCGAATGGTCGAATAGTCGAACGTTTTTTTCTACGAATCCTTCGATTCGAAGTTGTAGTCGAAGGTTGAAGTAGCCCATTCGATGGTCGAAGTAGCCCAAAAAAAACTTCCAAATTCGAAGTTTTTTACCTTCGAATCCTTCACTCGAAGTTAGTGAATCGGCCCCTTCGTCTTTGACAGAAGTCGATTTGTACTACCTAAAACTACCCTAAGAACCTACCTGAGTTATATTATACAGGGAATAATGGAACTAAGATCTCCTTTCACTTACCCAAGAGGTCACAGACATATAACTACATATAAACCACCTAATTATATCATTAGAAAACAATAGGTTTTTAGGGGGTTATTTACTAAAGTAAATTTTTTTCTGGTCAGAGTTTTAAAGGGGAAAACAGTTTTTTTGTGGAAAAAAACCTAGATTATTTTCAAGATTTATTATACACTGAGGCTGCTAAAAGTCAGAATCAGAATGACTCCATCTCAAACCTGCCGAGGTCATACAGAAGTCAATGGCAGATGTCCCTTTTACAATTGGAAGATTTCATGATCTGCATTGCTTTTAGTATAATAATTTGTGGTTTATGGGCAATAATCCACAAAAGAGTTTTCTCAAAAAATCGTGATTCAAATTTTTTTCAAGATGTTATTGACAGTTTATAGAGTCTTTTCCCGTACCAAATTTTCTCTAATTGCTTTATTGATAAATAAGGTAAAATTGTGGATGGAAGTTTGGTTGAAGTGATTTTACTGAAATAATAAGAAAATTTCAGGTTTTACTAAATAACCCCCTTAGTGTATGCTTGAGAAACTGTTTTTTTTTAATCTTTGTTCGCAATTTGTTTTCAAATTCTCCAGTTTTAATCTGCCAAAAAGGAGTTTTTGAATGATAATATTTAGGTGAAGTAAAAATTTTGCACAATGCTACAATGCACATTTATATATATATTCACATATGTATAGACTTTTTGAGCAGAAAAAGGTCCTAGGGTAAGTTTTCCCAATAATTTAAAGGTAGAACAGTGGTTGTCAAGCCGATCCTAAGGGAATACCTGACAGTCTTGGAATCGTGGATATTGTTGTTTTATTTCTTGTGATAATTCAAATAACTGAGCAGCTGATTGCCCTTGAGTTGTTCCACCTGTGTCCACACAAAGGCATTCTTATATCTTGGCCTGTTAGGGTTCCCTAAGGACTAGTTTGTGAAACACTGCTGTGGAATAAAACAACTTAAAATATGTAGAAATACAGCAAAGAAATTGTTTATACTTTTGCAACACTGCTTAGACTAACATAAATTTATCACCAGACAACCAGTATTGTCCAGAGACAAAAAACAATTACTTTACAGGGTCGGACTGGCCTGCCGGGGCCACTGGGAAGAATCCCGGTGGGCCCCAGCCTTGGTGGGCCCCTTGGACCTATACTTAATGACCTACGACTGCATTATAAAAATTATTTATTTTGTGTTCAGCGTGCGGTGCGAGATGTAATGGAAGGAAATGGTACGCCCCTTTCGTATTTGGAATGCAGCATGCAGGCGGCGTGTGGGCCTCACCAAAATCAGAAGTGCACCGCTCCGGTGTTTGACAGTGGGTCCACGCACGGCCTCCCTCGTCAGTAGAAGAGAGGTAGTGTCCATCGATCATCGCGTCACTTTCTGGAACTGGAAGCAACGATTGTGGGTGTGATATCCTCCTCTCATCTTCTTCTTACATCAGTTCAGCAGGCACCGCACCAGGCAGCATCAGCTTGACAGTGGCACTCCCTGTCCTCCTAATTGGCACTGGCACGTCATACCTAACCACGTCATACCTAACCACGTCATACCTAACCACGTCATACCTAACCACGTCATACCTAACCAACCAAGGACTGGCTGACTTCACTGATTCTGAAGCCTCCAATTGAACCCCTTGTTGCTGCTTCACAGAAGGTACTGACTTTTGGTCTAAGTCTAACTAAACAAAAATAAAAAAAAAATATTAAAAAATTTCTTAAAATGTTCTGTGTCACTGACTTTTAGTAGGGTGGGGATGAACAGAAAAAAAGTTGCAAGGGGGTTCTGCTATGTTATAAAATGGACAATTCTTAGCATCATTTGAATTGGTCTTCATTTTGTATAATTTTCAAATTATTTGCCTGTTGCTAAGGTAATTTAGACCCTAGCAACTAGATCAGTGCTGAAATTCCAAACTGGAGAGCTGAACAAAATGCTAAGAAATTAAAAAAAACACAAATAATAAAAAAAATGAAGACCAATTGTCTTAGAATATCACCCTCTGGGTCATGCTAACATTTGAATGGGATTCTGTCATGATTTTTATGGTGTAGTTTTTATTTCTAAATAACATTACTTACACTGCAAATACATTACTCTAAAATGTAAAAATTTTTTGGAACTGTAATATTGGTGTGTAGGTGCATCTTAGATCATTTTGCCTGGTCATGTGCTTTCAGAAAGAGCCAGCACTTTAGGATGGAGCTGCTTTCTGGCAGGCTGTTTGTTTCTCCTACTCAATTTAACTGAAGGAGTCGTAGCAGGATTTTTACTATTGAGTTCTATTCTAACAGGGTTGTGTGGGGGGGGTCTTGAGTTAAGGTTTCCTGGTGGGCCCCAGGCACCCCAGCCCGACACTGTTACTATAAGCTCTTTCGTAAGACAATGACCTAAAGCTTGTATATCATGCCTAAACAGTAGGGGATAGAAATATATTACATTTGTTACAAAATAATTTTTGTACGAAATTTGGTGCATGTATGTGGAGAAAAGAGCTGACCAATATTGGCAGAAGACTTGGATATCGGTCGGCTCCTCGATCGGGCTGGATGGAAAATTTTGATTGGGAGCCTTTGAAGGCACCTGAATATCGACCATTGTAAGTGCTGAATCATCAGATACAGGTAGAATTCTATTGTTTCTACCTGTATATCTGATGATTCAGCACTACACGTGTGTATTGAAACAAACAATCTTTTCCAAGAAAGATCGTAATTGTTATGTCTATGGCCACCTTAACCATCACAGGCAAAGAGCTATAGATAATTACTCCTACTGCTCCTCATATGAGGAAAAGGAATGGGTGGGATCAGGGTTATGTCAAGTGCTAAACAGTATGTGAACTCACCCTGCCAGGGGTCTGTAATATAAACAAAGTCCTGCAGCACACGGAACTAGCTTTAAACTTTGCTTTAAACTATTTAATGACTCCAAAGAAAAGTAGACTTCAAAATAGCAACATTTTGGACCTCACTGCTCTATACATGAACAGAGGGTAGGGTCAGGAGAATGATCTACTTTTTAACTCAATGTTTTGAGCATATTTTTTTTCCACCTCTATCTGAAGGAGATGGAACAAGGTGCAAGTTCTTGTATAGAATAAATGCAACAATATGCTTTATTTTTAAACCATTGAATGGCATAGTTAATAGCACTGCTACCATGCAGAGCAGGCTCTTGGATTTAGTTCTTACCAATGTACTCTCTGCATGATTTTTGATTTCCACTTAATTTGAGTAGATTTTCCACAGTCCCAAAATTTGCAAATAGACTAATTGGTTTTCTCCGTAACATTCCTGTGGTAAGAATTGAAATTTTAATTTAGATCTTAGATTAGATTGGGTTAAGCACTATTATTGGTGCTGTGTAATTATTGGTCTGTAATAATGGCAGAGGTAGAATAAAATACCACTACGCGGCAATGCAATAAAACTCTCATTCACTTTCAAATGCTGCACAATATTTAGAAACTAGATTATAATGTATTTTGCCCATCATCTTGCTGCTTCTTGGGCCCCAAAGCAGATTTGTGTGTTGATGCTTTTTTATTATTATTATTATTATTATTATTATTATGGTATTTGATTCCCAGGTGGAACACAAACTGTTCAATGACAAAGGAACCACACTAATCATTAGTGAGATCATTTCATAAAATGTCAAATGTTACCAATGTCAGCAGTGGTGGACAGGGCTGGAACTAGGGGTAGGCAACAAAGACAGATGCTTCTAATTTTGACTGTTAGACTGGGAACCTTTAGGCCCACCAAAAGACTGAGCTGAAGGGCTTCTTGCCTCCACTGACTTGGCCCGACTGCTGATTACATATGCCACTGTTGTACCATTGACAACAACTGTGCCCATTGCACATGCAAACTTGCCCATTGCAGACACCTAAAACAGACACCTAAAACAACTACTGAACTTAAACCTAGGGTGTCAAGGCTCACTTGGGTGGGGCCTACTTGCATTATCCTAGAACTCTGGCATACAGAGGTTATATGGGTGCACTGTGTGGGGAGAGTGGTATGGTTGCCTTGCCTTGGGTGCAAAATATCTGCTGATGACAATGACCATTGTCAAAGACCCAAAGAGGGAGAGATAGAAACAATAAAACAATTGCCCTAGAGAGTGCCATTCATACCAAAGATCAAAATACATCTTTGTATGACATATTAAGGGTTCTCCCCATGCTGAAGAGTTAACAGGACCTAGGAAAATTTAATTGAAGTGATATAGGTGTGTGTAAGCAACAATAATTCATGGACTCAATTTAGAGGATTTTCCCCCTAAGAAATACATGAATATTTTGTTAAGGTATGACAATCATGAAAGAGTCAGTACTAATAAGGATGATGAGACAGGAGTGGGTTGCTTGAGAATAATGGATCAGTTGCTCTGTGCTAATTATTGTCAATACAACCTAAGCGGGTCAGATGCTTACCCCAATCCATTACTCTGCCACTGTGACTGGACCTCATAATAGTTACATAGTAATGTAATTACATAGTTAAATCGGGTTGAAAAAAGACAAAGTCCATCAAGTTCAACCCCTCCAAATGAAAACCCAACATCCATACACACACCCTCCATACTTTCACATAAATTATGTATACTGTAAGATATGGGTGTCTAAAGGGCACGATATTGTGTGTATTTTCACCAGCAATAAGCTGGTGAAATCAAAACTCCAGGGAAAAGTGTGGTGCTGCAGCAAGCAAAGCTGTGGAAATTCTGAACCGGCTTGGTAAAAGCTGGATTAAGGGTCCCTGGAGTGGATGGAAGAGAGCAGGGTGGGCTTCCATCCCTTGCTCCATGTAAGGGTTTTGCAGCTGCCAAGCTAAAGGCAGTTAGAGTTAATTAAGTATAGTTAAAAGGAGGTGTGGAGCAAGACCTCAGGGCTGCTGCTGCTGCTTCCTGATAGAGACCTCCTGGAGTGAAGGAGGGTGAGGGGCTACATGTGCTTGTGAGCACCAGGGAACAAGAGTGATTCCCCTGGGTTGGAGAGAGCTCCAATAGTCTGGAGAGAGGACAAGAGAAACCGCTCCCAGGAGATAAGAGTTTCTCAAGTGTGCCCAGAGAGGATTCTGGAATTTGTGGTCCGCTGAAAGCCATTGAGAGCTAAACTCAACTGTGAGTAAAGTGAACACCAGTGAGGGTGTGAAGAGTGTGTTATTGCTATGATGTGAAGCATATGTGATTCCCCATGTGAAGCCAGTGGGCTGAAGATTTTGTGTTTTTTGCAAATAAAAGCCAGCAAAGCTGCAAATTGAACTCTTTAAGGTGGTCAGTCTCCATTTATGTGCTGAAATCTGTGCCGGGGCCTAGAGTTCCGCTACTGGAAGCTCACAATACCCATATCTACTCTAACTATAGAGTTTAGTATCACAATAGCCTTTGATATTGTCTGTCCAAAAAATCATCCAAGTCCCTCTTATAGTCATTAACTGAATCAGCATCACAACATCACCCGGCAGTGCATTCCACAACCTCACTGTCCTCACTGTGAAGAACCCCCTACGTTGCTTCAAATGAAAGTTCTTTTCCTCTAGTCTAAAGGGGTGGCCTCTGGTACGGTGATCCACTTTATGGGTAAAAAGGTCCCCTGCTATTTGTCTATAATGTCCTCTAATGTACTTGTAAAGTGTTATCATGTTCCCTCGCAAAAACATTTTTTCCAGAGAAAACAACCCCCACCTTGACAGTCTCCCCTCATAATTCCATTCCTCTAACCAGTTTAGTTGCACTCATTTATATCCCTCTTAAGGACGGGAGTGATAAATAATAGAGGCAGGGTACTTCTTCTAGAAGATATTATTTGCTGAAGACATTACTTATTAGCATGGGCAAACATACCCAAATCCCTTAAGAAACAATGAACACTCCATTTATTCCTTAGGTATGGCTTTCAATTAATTAATACAGAACATCCAATTCACCTCTGAATATGTTATATGGCCACTTCCTTTCAGACTTCCGTGGAATCGATTTTTCACAGAAATGGATGTGCACTCTGTAGTAACAAATTTATATTTTTTCATTTGTTCTGCTTTTATTACACACTTTTATAGCTGATAAAGGAGACCAGGGGAAAGCTTTATATTATTATCAATAGTAATCAATTGAACTTACCTACAGAGATCAAATTATCTTAATCCACCAGCTAACTTTTGCATTGTCATTTCCTTTCATTTTATAAACTTTATTAACCAACACACTAGTAATTTACATTTTATATCATTCCAAATTTCTGGCTATTGATCTAGCTACTTTATTTATTTAGCCACAGTGATGGGCGAATATGTCCCATTTCGCTGAAAGATTCGCTGCAAAATTCACGAAACAGCAAAAAAGTTGTGAAATGTATTGAAGCCAATGGGCATCAAAAATTGCCTAGTTTGTCCAATGCATAAAAGTCAATGGGCGTCCGAATAATTTTGTTGTTGCGCATTAAAGTCTACAAAATTGTTTTGACGCACGTCTTTTTCTTTTGACGCACAACGCCATACAAGTCTATGGCCATCATTTTTACAGTGAAACAAGGCGAAAAAATTCGCCCATTCCTATGTGCGATTATTCTGACATGCACAACATTTTTTTTGTTGCAGCAGATTATTCGCTGACGATTTTTCGCTGGAGAATTTTCGCAGATGGATTTTTGCTGCAGTTTTGCAATGGTATTTGCTGCCAGCGGAGTGCAGAGATTCACTGCAAATTTGTTCCTGCAGAATTTATTCGCCCATCACTATTTATCCATAAAACAGAATTAAGAGAAACTGACAATGAAGGAAGAACTATTGTGCAGTGAATGCTGTGGATGATTCACAGCAATGCAGAAAGCTATTGCAGATGTTCTTTAAATAAAAATACAATGGAAAAGTAATTATTCATACAATAACTTGCCATAGTGTTGAAGCCTTAAATTTGCACCTTGCACTTTATTCATCAACGCTTGTGCAAGATATGTTTTAATACAAGTGCAAGTATAATGTGCATTGATGGATGCTAACCTTTCACATAGAATTTTAGTGACTGTTGGTCTAGAGATGTCTTATTGAAACAATATTGTACTATCTTTTAACATGTTTTCCAGCAATCTTTTAAAGGGATCCTGTCATCGGAAAACATGTTTTTTTCAAAACGCACCAGTTAATAGTGCTACTCCAGCAGAATTCTGCACTGAAATCCATTTTTCAAAAGAGCAAACAGATTTTTTTTATATTCAATTTTGAAATCTGACATGGGGCTAGACATTTTCTCAATTTCCCAGCTGCCCCTGGTCATGTGACTTGTGCCTGCCCTTTAGGAGAGAAATGCTTTCTGGCAGGCTGCTGTTTTTTCTTCTCAATGTAACTGAATGTGCCTCAGTGAGACATGGGTTTTTACTATTGAGTGTTGTTCTTAGATCTACCAGGCAGCTGTTATCTTGTGTTAGGGAGCTGTTATCTGGTTACCTTCCCATTGTTCTTTTGTTTGGCTGCTGGTGGGGAAAAGGGAGGGGGTGATATCACTCCAACTTGCAGTAAAGAGTGATTGAAGTTTATCAGAGCACAAGTCACATGACTTAGGGCAGCTGGGAAATTGACAATATGTCTAGCCCCATGTCAGATTTCAAAATTGAGTATAAAAAAAAATCTGTTTGCTCTTTTGAGAAATGGATTTCAGTGCAGTATTCTGCTGGAGCAGCACTATTAACTGATTCATTTTGAAAATTTTTTTTTTTCCCATAACAGTATCCCTTTAATATACACATGGTTCCATCATGACCGGATATACTGCATATGCTATGTAAAACTTAAAAGTGTCTTGATTCAGGAAAACCCTGTTTTGAATAAAACACGGGCCCATACCTGCTTTGAGTTATCCTGGGTGTTGCAGTCTCTTTCTTTGAAAAAGGTATTACAGGTATAGGATCCCTTATCCAGAAACCCGATATCCAGAAAGCTCAGAATTACGGAATGACTGTCTCCCATAGACTCCATTTTATCCAAATAATCCAAATTTTTATTATTTTCTCTATAATAATAAAACAGTAGCTTGTACTTGATCCCAACTAAGATATAATTAATCCTTATTGGAAGCAAAACCAGCGTATTGGGTTTATTTAATGTTTACATGAATTTCTAGTAGACTTAAGGCATGAAGACCCAAATTATGGAAAAATCCGTTATCTGGAAAACCCCAGGTCCCGAACATTCTGGATAACAGGTCCCATCCCTGTACCACTTCTGCCAATGATTTCCCACAAAGTTTTTTATTTTTGTAGTTTTTTTTTCTTCTCATCCTATACAAATGCCTTCTCTGTTCTCCTCTAATATCAGCACAGGCCTGGCAATGCCAATTAAGCAAATCTAACCCCCAAGCAGCATCACAAATATCTCCAAAATCTGAAATTCTTCTACAAACAAAATATATATTTTTCAGTTTTTCTAATAAAGTGAAATTTTCATCAGCTGCCTCAACTAACAGTCGCTGAAAATGGATGTTATGTTTTCAGTTTCACACTGGCTTTAATAGTAAACTGAATCCCAACACATGGATTACAGAATCTCCAGTTTCGCGAACAAATGTATTAATAAAGAAACATTATTAAAATATTGCCTGGGTTTAAGCAGAGTGAAATTTTTTATAGCATCCAGAGAAATGTGCAGCTGCTGTTTAATTCCAGAATATTTAGTTCCAGACTTGCTGCTATTGTAGTAAAACATTCCACACAGCAATATTGTACTGCAGGTTTTTTTATGTTTATTTGCAAAGGATAATCGGATTTTACTTGTGCTGTGAATGAATTAATGCTACATTGTTATTCATTTAGCCTACGATCCTATTTAGCTTTTCCAAAATGTAATGCATTGAGTAACAAAATAATACTAATATGTGATATAGCTGAAAGCCTGTTTGTAAAAGACTTTCTTTTAATTATTCATTTTTAGTTCTCTTCTGTTTTTCAACACAACTGCCATCTGCTCCAAAGGTTTTTAGGATAATGTCATTAATGATGAAAGGTTTAGTCTAAAAATTCATAAAAAACATTCAAGTGTTTGTTTTTTTTTAACAAGTAAAGCCAATAAATACAACCTGATAATTGGCTGTATGGATTACTAGACCTAGGCCAGGGGCTAAATAATGGTTTATATCAAGTGGTGTAACTATGTAAGCTCTGCCCCCCCCCCCACAATTTTTCTGGGAGCCCATGCAAGTTACTTAAAATGACAGAATTTGATGATTTTGTGGGGGTTGTGGGTTACACATGAAATTGCAGACCATCCAGGAACCCCTTTTGTAGGCCCCCATTAAGATGAAGCAACCCCCCTGGCTGTGGAGTCTGTTTCCTCTATAGTAGTGATGGGTGAACTTGTCCCGTTTCGACAAAAGTTTTGCGATTTTCCCGAGAAATTTGCGAAACGTCAATTTTGACGCTGGCGACAATTTGACACTGGCGACAATATGAATTTGAGTCTGGCGAATAAATTTATTTATAATACTCTATAGTTATTCCCCTGTTCCATCCCCTTGTTAATAACAGTCCTTTTAAGAATAGCACTAAATAGTAAATGGATCTAGTAAATATAGGGCCAGATTCAGGTCATTTTGCCTGGTCATGTGCTTTACAGAAAGAGCCAGCACTTCTTAATGGGACTTCTTAATGGGACTGCTTTCAGGCAGGCTATTGTTTCTCCTATTCAATTTAACTGGAGGAGTCTCAGTAGGGCTTGGATTTTTACTATTGAGTGCTATTCTCATATGTACTAAGGAGCTGTTATCTGGTTACCTTCCCATTGTTCTATTGTTAGGCCGCTGAGGGGGAAAGGGAGGGGGTGATATAATTCCAAATTGCAGTGCAGCAGTAAAGAGTGACTGGAGTTTATCAGAGCACAAGTATATATATAAAAAATCTGTTTGCTCTGTTGAAAAACTGATTGCAGTGCAGATTTCTGCTTGACCAACACTATTAACTGATGCATTTTAAAAAACATATTTTCCAGCGACAGAATCCCTTTAAAAGATCTGAACTGAAAAATATGAATGGGAAAAGAAGCAGAAAAGTTGCAGAAAATTCACAAAAAAACTGAACTTTTTTGACTTGAAGTGTAATAACTACAACTTTTTTGTATTGTTGCACAAAAGCAAGTGTCAAAAACCTCCTAAAACCTCCAAGTTCACAAAGATCTTCTAGTTGTAAAAGGTAAATCTGCCATTGACTTCAATGTGATCCCAGAAAAGTCACGCTTTTTTTCCCATGACTTTATTTGATATATGGCATAATAAAGTCCGACCCTATAAAGTTGTGATTTAATAAATCTGCCTCCTAAACTCTATTGAAGTGTATGGGGAAAAGTGGAACCAAATTAGAATATTTTTTTCTTCTCAAATTGAACCTCATCTGTAACATTTTTAAATATTAAGGTTTTCTCATTCTCATCTAGCCTTATGTTTGTTGCTTTTGTTTCTATTCAAGTCCTACAATATTTATCTTATATCCTGTCTTACAAACTGATGCCTTTATACTAAGGTAATTAAGTTCTAGCAGATAGCAGATGAAATTCCAAGCTTTACAGCCGTGTTAAAAAAAAAAAAAAAAAAAAAATGTGGTCATGGAATAAAAAAAGATACCAATAAAAAATGGAAAGTATGACTTGTGGAAAAGTTCATTTTAACTGTAAAAAAAGCAGATATACTGTAGGTGCATGAAGACAGTTCTTTCTCATTATTAAGAACTATTAGGTTTAATGATAATCATATTATTTGATATCATTTAATATTTTGGTGCTCATTTAGGATTGCTAGGTACTGCTAACACAGTCAGATTAGTTAAAATGTATGCACTTCCTACTTTTGTACCCTGTCTCTATACCTAACAATTGCCTTGACTGGGCAGCAAGACAACTCCCTTTAAATGATGGCCTAGAGTTTCTTGCTATACTAGCAAGTTAAAACATGCAAGTGAAGGGAGTGTAAGAATACATACACACTCCACCTATGTGGCATCCCTTTTCTTGAACATACAAGCTGCCACATCTGAGCCCAATTTATTAATTGGAGGTAATCTTTGCATCTCTTGTACAGTATTTAGGACACAGTTCTTACCAGACAGCAACAATTTGAGGGTTATTTACTAAACTTTGGTCGGGCTTTTTGGGGCAAAAGTCGAATTTTTGTTTGGTTTTTTTTTTAACTCAAATTTTTCGATATTTATTATAGCCCTGTGCAGCAAATAGCCATCTCATACCTGCCGAGGTTGTGTATAAGTCAATGGCAAAGGTCCCTATCCTATTTGAAGTTTCTATGGTGTGAGCTGGAATTAGACTGAACATCCAACCTTTTCTGGCTTTTTGGGCAAAAATTTAAAAATTCTGGCTTTTTGGGAAAAAGCTCCAGAAAATTGAGCAATTCAGGAAAAATCTCAGAAAAAATCGTACAATACTGGTTTTCATTCGATTTTATCACGTTTTTACCGAACTGATTAAATCAAACTTTTTTTTAATAATAAATAATGTAAAATCAAGGATTCATTTTGTCTGACCTTTTTTTATTTGAATCATAAAAATTTGTATTTTGATAAACACCCTTTATGTTGTAAAACACAAGCAGCCCCTGTCCATAAGGCAGGACTAGGGTTGCCATCTTTTCCCGCCACTAACTAATAGGGGTGTGGGACAGTGATCTCATGGAGGCTGTCAGTAACGTCAGGGGCAGATTTGTCAGCCCTAATTCGGAAAACCTGGCAAGCCGTTTTGACCCGGACTTCTCTTCCAAAACCTGGACTGTCTGGAACAAAATTGGACAGGTGGCTGTAATTGACTGTAATTTACTGGTCTAGCCAATAAAACAGCCAAAACCAGAGCCATTATTCAAATTTACCAGTGTTGTACTTGGAAAATTTATAATACCCTTTAGTTATGCCCCTGACCCACCTTGGTTTTCAATTATCACATGAAAACTCATGGACAAAAAACCTTTTCTCCTAATTCTATTTCATTTTTTTTCTATAAATTTCAATAGAGTTTCCATGTAGAGATAAGTTTTTCTGAATTTAAAAATGAATACATCGTGTCCATGAGTTTTCATGTGATAAACCTTTTTCTTACTGAATTCATGATGTCCATGATGTCATTTCTCCACCCCATCATGTCATCTCTCCCTCCCATCATGTCATCACCCCACCCATTTATGTCACTGATCCATCCCTTTATTTTACCATCTGCTCTTCACAGTCCAGGTGGTAAAATACTTTCCAAAAGATAGCAACCCATGTTATGTCCACTAGTGCACCCTAACGTGTGGTTCTGAATCATGCATTAATGACGGTAGGTGGCGGTAGGTGGGATGCTTATTTGCCTTTGCAAGCTGCCTCACAAACAAATGTTGACCGCACTGAATATATGAGGAAATGTTGCTGTCCATTTTGGAGCACAGAGACCACTATTTTAGTAAACAAGCCATTTGCTCTCCTAATTTTTCAACAAATGAGTTTTGATGTAAAACGTTTTTGATGTAAAAAGTTTTTTGTGGAGTTATTATTTTGTAGGCCTCTGCACAAATTTCTTTCTTTTGCTAAAATATTTCATTAAAAGTGGACCTGTCCCCCAGACACAAAAAGCTGTATAATAAAAATCCTTTTCAAATTAAACGTGAAATCCAATGTCTATTTTTTATTAAAGCATTCATAGCTGTTGTAAGCTCATTTAAACATCTCAGCTGTCAATCAAATATTGTCTGCACTTCCTAGATGTCACTGCTCTCCCCACATTCCCCAGTTCTCTTTACCATTTAATTGTGTAGCCAGGACATGGGGATGGACATCAGGTCCCCCATTCTGGTGCACAAACAAGATTCTGAGATGATACAAGGCTTGTCTTAATAACAGTGTCCACAAAATGGCTCCTGCCTGCTTGCTATAATTATGAATTCCCAAACTGGAGGAAACAAGATTCAAATAATTTATATAGTGTAATTAAAGTTCATTTTGCTTGACTGATGTGATAAAATAGGATTATGAAAAATTTTTTTGGGTGACGGGTCCCCTTTAAATGTCACCTATGACCAAAGGGTAACTCTGCTAAAAAATATGCATAAAAACAAGTCTGTCCCTCTTTCTGTCAGCTTCTACTTCATCAAAGTGAGAGAGCTTATCGTTTTGTAAATATTTTATTTTCAATAGAAGAATTATGAGCTCAGTAAACATGTCTAGTTATTGCTGGATTGTAACTGTTGGGGTCATTAATTTTAATGAATACACAATTGATAAAAATTGATTCTGAATAGGTGTTTTAATTGCCCGTATGCTAAAAATAGAGTGTATAATTAGTGTGACTTGAGATTCTGTTTATAATCAATATAATATATTTTTATTGCCTCATTTTCATTTACAGTTTGTTTGGATTGAATGCTAGATTTCCTTACTGAGCAATCTGTATATTTTTTTTATATTGTCCAAGCAAATGATGAAAAAGCTTTCAGCTCCCCTTCACACTGTAGTTCTAAAGTAAATAAAACATAAACTCTGTGTGAAAGGTATTCCAAATAAACAAGAAAATCTTTTAGTGAAAGATTTATTTTTATTTTTTACCTTCCAATAGAAAGGGGGAAAACAAAAATAGCTATTGCCTAACGATTGTCATTTTAAATACACCAATTATGTAATTGTCCTCCTACAGTATTTTTAAAGTGCCATCATCATAGCTCAACGATTTCTTACTTTTTTCTCTGAATGCTAAAAACAGTTATCCTTACATATAACAAACAGTGGAGGACTGAACTTAGTCTGGTTTTTAAAAATAATAATTTGATGATAAAGGCAAGACTAAAGAAAACTTAAAGTAACCCAATTCATTTCTCCTATAAGCTTAGGCCATGTAACAAGGGTTTGAAGGCTTTTCTCATTCCTCTGGTACTTGGGGGAAGCAAAAGAAGAACAGTCATATACTGTAGATATTTAGGAAACATGAAAACAATACATTCTAGAAACCTAGTAGTAATTATCATACTAGCATTGATCAGGCCTGTTGTCCATACAGCAGATAGAGCATTTCATAATTGGGAGTATAGGGGTCTAATACCTCTAAGGAAGTTATATATCAGTCTTTTATCAATATTTTCTTCTACAAACTCTGATCAAATCCGCTCGGGTATTTTGCACTTATTTATTATTACAATTTCCCGAAAATTTGCAATGCGGAAAAAAATCAGATTTTCTAAATTTGTTTTCAGATTTTTCAACTGATTTTCATGATTTGATAACTCCGATTTTTCCCCGAAAACCCTGAAAGCTTTGGGGTATTGCAAGAAACCCAGCGCACATCAAAAAAATCATTGGGACTTCTCCCATTGACTTACATGCAACCTCGACAGGTCTGAGATGCCGGATTTTCAGATTGAGACTTTTCCATCCTCGAAGTTTAATAAATTCTGAAAAATTCGTGATTTTTTAAAAGTCCGATTTTATAAAAAAAAAAACCCACAAATTTTTCGTGATTTTTGCATCGGAGTTTAGTGAATAACCCCCTAAAAGTGATACAATATGCACAGGGGTGCTTCGCCAATGAGGCGAGTTGAGGCTGTCGCCTCAGGCGGCCCGGCCCCACTATGTACCGGGGCGGCCTCTCCTGGTACTTTAAGAGCCAAATCTCCAGGGGAGGGGGGATGGCAGCCACTGCTGCTGCCTCAGGCGGTGGAGGTGCCAGGATCGCCCCTGAATATGCACATCCTTTGAGGAATCCCTTAAGAAACTGGTGGAGAGCAGCCTGGTTCATTGTAAGTCATCTATTTAAAGGGGTTGTTCACCTTCAAACAACTAGTTGTTATCAGATAGATCACCAGAAATAACGACTTTTTCCAATGACTTTCTATTTTCTATGTGTCACGGTTTTTCTAATATTGAAGTATAAAGTGTCATTTCTCTCCTTCTGAAGCAGCTCTGGGAGGGGGGGTCGCCGATCCTGTAAACTGTTCTAAATTGATACATTTAGTTGATACATTTCTTATCTTTGTCCCTGCTGAGCAGAATCTCTGGGTTTCATTACAGGCAGCTGTTAGAATTGATACAATAGTTGCTAATACTCCAGAGATGCTGCTGAGAAATGTATCAACTAAATGTTGCAAAATTGTAACAGTTCAGAATCTGCACCTGGATTACTGAGCTGCCAGACTCAAACACCAGAGACAGGAACATTCAACTTTAAACTTAGATTTTGGAAAAAACGTAAAAAATAAATAATGGAAAGTAATTGGAAAAAGTCATTATTTCTAGGGAACAATCTAAAAACAACTAAATTGAAAAAAGTGTTTGGAAGGTGAACAACCCCTTTAAGGATTTATAGACTTGTGACTACCTACCCAAGGAAATGTCACACCTTGCAGTATTTCTGGATCATTTTTATGCAATGAAATTGAGACTTGGAAGTACTTAGCCTCCAGTCTTCCCACCAGTGTCATTCAGACCTTAAGCTGGCCATAGATGCAAAGATCTGATCGTACGAATCAAGGATTTGTACGATTTTCGGACCGTGTGTGGAGAGTCCCGACATTTTTCGTCCGGAGGAGATCGGTTGTTTGGTCGATCGGACAGGTTAGAAAATTTCTGTCGGCTGCTGATAATATCTCTGCGTGTATTGCCGATCGTACGATTTTCAGTGGGAGACTGTCACTAGCTTTGGTTGGACATAGATATCGTACGATTGCTGTCAGGGGCAGAACATTGCTGATCTGTTCTTTAACTAATCTGACTGGTAAGACTTTGATCTGAATGGTTAGTGGTGGGTCGGGAAATGGGAAAGTCCGATCGTACGATGATTCGTACGATCGGATCTTTGCATCTATGGCCAGCTTTACATAAGAAGTATTGTTCCTATTTATTTTGAGCAATGAATCTCATGGGAGATTTGCCTTTTTCTCTGTAATTATAAAGCAGTACCAGAAGTGATACAGTACATTACAGGGAGGTATTTTGTAGGGAGCTCCCACACATGTACGCATGCACACACTATAGATTCCCTTCAGGTACAGGGGTCTTGGCATAATGCCCTACACATTTTGAAGATGGCCATTGAAATAGCATCAGAAATGTAAAAAAAAATCCTATTTAACACAGGTTATGTATTTCATAAGAACAATTGACAGCATTTCTAGAAATGATATGTGGAACACATCTGAGAGCACCTCTACACAGAAATATGCATGTAAAACCTCACCTGGAGTGTAAAATTTCTATAAATCTCAGGTAAAATCTAAAAGTACTGTTAGGTAAGAAATATAAAAATGTTGACTGGAAAACAGGTTAATTGATAATAATTCAATTATGTTTTGACTCTTCAGTGAACAGTGGCAGCAATTCTTGGAAACAGGCACTGGAAATGTAGAAGTGTATTATGGTTTCCAAGAAATTAATAATTTTGAATGACCTTTTTCAGCCTATCATATATATTCTATTGTAAGGATGCATTTGGTTCTTAAACCCTGGATATATAATTAGCATGCTAACGATTTCATTATTATATAGAGTGGGGAATTATGTAGAAAATGCTTGATTTCTGATTGGATGTTTATCTGAGGTATAAAAAAGGATTATTACACCAATAATTCAGCACTGTAAATGTTATTTATAAATATAACGCTGAATAAATGCTCCAGGTAAAAAAATGAGTCCCGAGTGAGCAAGTGACCAAATAAATAATTGCGTTAAATTTCTCTCCATTAGGAGACATATACTCCAGGGAAACAGGGAATATGTTTTCTGTCTTTAGAGAAATGTCTTTCTGCCAACAGTGTTGGAATGCAGGTGGCAACTTGGAGCTGAACAAAATCTTGAGGACCTGAAGTTGACCATGCCCACCTTAAAGGCCTTTATACTATTTAGAGATGCATTTATTCTATTTTATATTTTTATTTATCCCATAACTTCTAACTAAACCATAATTTATACATATACATACAAAAAAAAAAATCAATGTAGCTATAAATAGATTCTGCATTAGACCATTTGGTGGCACATGCAATAAAAATTAACAAGAATTTCTCTATTAAAATTCTTGGAACAGATTATTGTTTGAATGCTCTATACATTCCCCGCTATTATTTTCGTGCATCACTGCCCTTAGGTGGAGAACAATGGCAGGCAAAATTTCCCACTTCCTCTGTCACTTCAAACTAGCAAATGACAAGCACTAAATACCCACACAAAAGTAAATGGTGGACCTAGTTTGCGGGTTTTGGTTACTGTCATGTGTCTTGAATAGGGCTCTTATTGCTAACAAAAGGAGCAGTGACAGCTGCAGTGGGGTACAGTATTTGTTGGTCATTGTTCTCTGCAGTGGGGAGGGGGGCAAAATACCCCATGCTCCAGAGACCTTAAAGATTGAAATCTAATTAGGAACACAATAGCAGGATATTGCAAAAAATACAGCAGTGTTTGTAAACAACTAGGCCGCTGCCAAGATAATGTCTCATTCTACCTCAGTTAAAGTTAAAGGGCACCTGTTGGGTAAAGATGTTATCCCCAATGAAAGGTGGGGGCAAATAGAGCCTGCATTCCGTTGGGGATAACAGTAGTTTTTTTTTTTCTAAAAAAATGCCACAGCCAGCGTTACGCTACCCGCAAGGTGAGAGAGCTCCCAGTGCGAGCAGCCATGTCCAGTCACTCGCATGCTCATAACGCATATGTGACATCACGCGCAAGCGCATAATGTGCAATTTGGGGCAGCTTCTCAGTATGCGCATGCGAGTGACTGGACATTGCTGCTCGCACCGGGAGCTCCCTCCAGGTGCAGGTAGCGTAGTTCTGTCGGGGAGCATTAAAAAAAAAAAAATACTACTACTGTTATCCCCGACTTGGAATGCTGGCTCTAAACAGGTTCCCTTTAAATAAGTGCGATAATCCCAAAAGTCCTTAGTTTAGAAATCAGTGTTCACTGTATCCGAATAGATCACATCTACTGCTACCCTGCTGTTTAGCATCTTACCTACCTCATCATAAAAAGCATTAGATTTGTCTATCCTTCATAAAGCCATGCTACTTATTGCTCATAATGCCAGTAACCAGGACAACATTTTGAAAGTAATTCCTTAACAAGTGTTTAAATAATTTCCCCACCATGGATGTCAAACTTACTGGCCAAATATTGCAAAACTGAGATCGTAATCCTTTATAAATATAGAAATTATATATATTATGTGTAGGGGCCAATAGGGGTTAATCTGCCCCTATGGCTTTAAGGCCTTACCCTTTTCCTTAGTTACTAGGCAAAAGCCTATGTATCCATTTGAGTTTACGCTCAGTGTTATTGGCCAAGAGGCGTAATGACAACTTCCTGCCACACTGCACTATAGTGTGTATAAGGAGTGGCCTCTTCCTCTTTGGCTACTGGATGCTGATCCAGCTGGGTGTGCCCAGGGGAGCCTGGGTGCAGCAAGGCCCAGATAAGCCAAGTGTTCTTGAGTGAAGTCAGGACCATAAAACCCAGTGAATGAGGTTTAGCTATAGAAGGGCAGACTTGTAATAGTCTCTCTAGGAGAGAAAGGCAGAGAGGTAAATAGAAAGAGCAGTTGAAGCTCCAACCAGGATTTACAGCAGGGAGTAGCTTCCCAGAGGCTCTGTGTGTTGCCTCCAGTGCAGGGACCTCAGTGAAGAGGGTGTTAGGTTAATGATTGGCTTCCTGAACATTGCACTGGATGGGAATGGCCTACTGAATCTGCAAATACCTAAAGGAGTCCTTCCTCAGCTGAATGCCTATTACCTGATGTGACTGTGTCATGTGCTAACCCCTCATTTGTAATCGTGAGTAAACCTGGGGATATTGTCATTTTCATTCCTGTAATCACTATAGTTTTGCACCACCACTGATCCCCCCTTGTCAGCCGGTCTTATTACAATGTTAATATTCTTAGATAGAGAATGTATTGCATCATATTCAGCTTTCGTCAAATTAGGGTGTGTTAGCTTCCCTGGGGTTACCTTGTGGGTTTCATCCACTAAGAGTCGAGTGAATGCCTCTATAGACTTAGGTGTGTTTGCTGGTTCAAAATAACTTTTTGCTTTAAATGTATCAGCCTGCTGACCAGGTACACGAAAATGTTCTTTCAATTTCAATGATCGCTGAAATCTATGAATGTCAATCATCATGTCCAGAGGTTTGCTATAAAAAGAAGGAATAAATGACAAACCTTTAGTTAATAACTTGATTTCAGCTTCATTCAGTACCTGGGAGCTTAAATTGAAGATCACTTTCTCGGAGGTTTCACCCCTCTGGTAGCTGACCTTGTGTTTAATCCCGCCCCTTCTTTTGTGCGGCCTTCCCGGTCGCCTACTTGCGGGCCTCGATCTAAAAAAGGAGTAGAACCAAGGGGTACAGAGGAGGGTGTCTGACCTCCCAATCCATCACGGCCACTGTTAGAGGGGTAGATGCGTCCACTCCTACCTCTAGGATTCCATCTCCTCCTGTTCGTCTCAGGGGTTTCGCCTTCAGACGAATTGGTGGTATAGGCTGAGGAATCCAAGCGAAAATTGTGTCCTGCTGTGTGGAATCTCTGTGCTCTCCCTGGTTGGTTTGTCTCACCTCCGGTCAGCCACCGGTAGACTCTCCTGTTCTGGTAGTCTGCGTTAACAGTTACCACTTTTTGCTTCTTGAACTTATGCAGTTCAGTGGTATATCGAGAAAGTTGTTGCTGCAATTTATCAAGCCATTTAGTGTCAGTATCGGCAGTTAAACATGCTAGATGTGCATTCTCAAAGGCTGCTAGCTCACTGCGTGTGGAGGTCAGATTTTTAGATACCTCTTCAATCACTAGTAACATTAAGTCCATTGAACATTTATTCAAAATTTGGCACCAGCGTTTACAAAATTCAATGTTACTGCGGCCAATGGTGGGTATATTCCGTATCCTAAATCCCCTAGGGATATGTTGTTGTTTGTAAAAATCAGATAGGTATATCCCGTGAAGTTTAAGGTCAACCTCCCTCTCACGGAGCCTCAAGAGGTCATGGTATAGATCTATTTTTGAAGCAGAGGGGCTAATCTCTTCAGCAGTTTCACTAAAAAGGATATCAGCTGCTTCCACATCGGAGAACTGATAGCCAGTCAGTGGGATGTCAATCACTCCTCCCTCAATCGACGCCATGGTAGAAATATCAAATAGGAAAAAGGTAAATGTCTCTTACTGTTCAAAAAACACGGGTGCCGGTCGCATAAAAATACACTCCCCCGAAATCCCAGCACTCACGACAGATGTACATTCAGGGCCTGGGTGCATGCCACATGATACTGCATACAATCCTCCTCCAAAGAAGCCGCACAACTCAGGACTTATAAAGAAATGATGAATTTATTAAATCACACTAACGTTTCGGCTGTCACACCAGCCTTTGTCAAAGTAACAAAATGTTAAAACATTTGCCTATAAATACCCCACCAGTGGCGCGAAAATGTTACAAACCCTCCCACTCTGACGTGTATATCTATAAAAGTACTGACAGAATACTCCCCTACCAAAAAACCCCAAAAATCAATCAATGAACAATTGTAACATACATATCCATTCAGTAAGTGAACACTACATGCTAAAAGGTGTCAAAGCTAAAATTGTTTCAATATCTGCTGGAATATCCATCCGATACAAGGTTGCAAGGAGGACAAGTGTTTATACAACAGTGATCAAACATACCCATCATAAAAGGTGTAGTAAAATATTGATGAAATACAAATAAAGTGCACATCCTTTAAAAGACTAAGACGCTAATGTTTAGATTAAATATTAAAAATTAGGTCCAAGCTAGCTTACCGCTGCTGTGTGGCGTCATCCGTCGTATCCGTGTGACAAGCATGTCAGTTATCTGCCTCATGATCACCCCAGTGAAAACCCTTATAGACAAAAAAAGACTCTCCAATCCTATACTTCCCGTGTAAAACCGATCACCCGGTGTGAATTAACTCCCCCAATGAGCCCTAAATCGGACATATGAACAGAGTCATTGCGCGCACTATCAGTGCGTCAGTATCAAACTCGTGTCCAATAGGATTTCTTGTTCATTCATCCCTCTGCCTCCGTATGCGCGTCGTCACCATGGTGAGTATTGTAGTAGAAATAACATCCGCGATCTGTCAAACAGATCTCACGATTCCCATCATGCCAAAACATCGGGCAGGAAAACACGTAGCGCTCATAGGTGAAAGGTCTCTCAGGGCCATTTGTGTAATTATTCAAGATCACTCGTATAGACGTGTCCACATCACAACCCATCAAGAATGGTTGCTAAAAATAAGCACAAAATAATAAAAAAACAGAATACTAAAGAACAAACAGAATACCATAAAGACGAATTAAAAAGATTGACAAAACTATACTTTCCTCAATATCTAAAGTGTGTATAAACTTAATCAATAATACTAATACTAAAAATTTATTGTAACTAGGGTCATATTAGACACCCCAGGGTATGTAGACCTAGCTGAATCGGAGGAAAATCACGCTCCCTCACTGTTCCACTAGCCAGATCGAATAGGGGAAAGTGATCCTTGTTGGTATAAATGACCTCCCTCTGTCCAGTATAGTCCCCCCAAATGGACCTAAGTTAACCATTGGATGTGGGAAATTGTTGTACAAGTATATCTATGTGTGAAATGGCAACAATTACTATAATAAAAACAAGAGGATACAATCCTATGTTGCTAATCACCCCGTATGTCTCTGTTGTAGTTGCCATTCTAACGGGTTAATAAAGAAATGTATAAATCTAGACAAATTAGCTTAAAATCATCCGATATCCACTATCTGCTCGATCTTAGAAGGTAGCTACCTACCCTCATACCAAACTGCAAACCCAGAAACTGGGAACTCCTAATAAAAGGGAGTAGAACAATTAAACTTCACTCATATATTGTAAACACCCCTAATAAAAAGGAGAATAAGACACCATCTCATTCAGGCCACCAGGGCTGATCGTATTTAACCTATGGATCCATCTCAATTCAGCTTGCAGAAGTAGTTTTTCACGATCACCACCTCGCGTAGGTCTTGGGATATGATCAATAATCATGCATCGAAAACTCGCTAGGGTGTGTTTATACTTCAAAAAATGTAGTGCCACCGGGGTTTCAGCCTTGCCGGTCTCCAATGCTTGTCGTATTGAACTTCGATGGTTAGCCATCCGGTCTCGTAAAGTAGTAATCGTTTTCCCCACATAAAACAGTCCACAGGGGCATTTAATAAAATAAATCAGAAATTTAGATGTACAAGTGAGCCTGTACTTAATTTCAATTTTCTTCCCTGTATGTGGATGATTGAAGGACGATCCTACTATCAGATGACTGCAAGTGATACATGAAGGGCACCGATAAAACGATATAATCTGTAGATATACTTGCCATACAGATTATATCGTTTTATCGACGACCTGTTCCTCATATGGACAGGCACCAAACTACAATTTGAACATATGTTGCATGATCTTAATTCCCTTAATTCGACCATCAGGTTCACTGCTTCCATCGATGAAAAACAGGTGTCCTTTTTGGACCTTACTGTGAAACTTGTGGAGGGGAATGTTCAAACGACTACCTATAGGAAGCCTACTGATCGCAACACTATACTACTCTATACCTCTTGCCATCCACCCCACACACTGAAAAGTATTCCGTTCTCACAAATGATCCGGATGGTTAGGAATAACACTGACCGAACCACACTGAGTGAACAACTAGAGGATCTGACTGAACGCTTCCTCCAAAGGGGCTACAATAGACAGGCTCTTCTTGAATGCAAGGATCATGCCCTGGAACGTACACAAGATGACGCGTTGGAGAGAGTAACTAGTGTGGTGGACGAAGATACCGAGAGACGACTGACCTTTATAACCACCTACACCCCTGATAACAAACCGCTGGTGGATGCCATACATTCACATTGGTCCGTTCTGGAGAAAGATAGAACCTTACCACCTATATTTAGATTCAAACCACGGATCTCATACAAAAGGGGACGAAATTTACGGGATCTCTTGGTCAAAACTGACCCCACACATTGCTATCAGAGTGTGGAAACAAACACGTGGTTAACGGCAACCAAGAATGGATGTTATAGGTGCCCTTCATGTATCACTTGCAGTCATCTGATAGTAGGATCGTCCTTCAATCATCCACATACAGGGAAGAAAATTGAAATTAAGTACAGGCTCACTTGTACATCTAAATTTCTGATTTATTTTATTAAATGCCCCTGTGGACTGTTTTATGTGGGGAAAACGATTACTACTTTACGAGACCGGATGGCTAACCATCGAAGTTCAATACGACAAGCATTGGAGACCGGCAAGGCTGAAACCCCGGTGGCACTACATTTTTTGAAGTATAAACACACCCTAGCGAGTTTTCGATGCATGATTATTGATCATATCCCAAGACCTACGCGAGGTGGTGATCGTGAAAAACTACTTCTGCAAGCTGAATTGAGATGGATCCATAGGTTAAATACGATCAGCCCTGGTGGCCTGAATGAGATGGTGTCTTATTCTCCTTTTTATTAGGGGTGTTTACAATATATGAGTGAAGTTTAATTGTTCTACTCCCTTTTATTAGGAGTTCCCAGTTTCTGGGTTTGCAGTTTGGTATGAGGGTAGGTAGCTACCTTCTAAGATCGAGCAGATAGTGGATATCGGATGATTTTAAGCTAATTTGTCTAGATTTATACATTTCTTTATTAACCCGTTAGAATGGCAACTACAACAGAGACATACGGGGTGATTAGCAACATAGGATTGTATCCTCTTGTTTTTATTATAGTAATTGTTGCCATTTCACACATAGATATACTTGTACAACAATTTCCCACATCCAATGGTTAACTTAGGTCCATTTGGGGGGGACTATACTGGACAGAGGGAGGTCATTTATACCAACAAGGATCACTTTCCCCTATTCGATCTGGCTAGTGGAACAGTGAGGGAGCGTGATTTTCCTCCGATTCAGCTAGGTCTACATACCCTGGGGTGTCTAATATGACCCTAGTTACAATAAATTTTTAGTATTAGTATTATTGATTAAGTTTATACACACTTTAGATATTGAGGAAAGTATAGTTTTGTCAATCTTTTTAATTCGTCTTTATGGTATTCTGTTTGTTCTTTAGTATTCTGTTTTTTTATTATTTTGTGCTTATTTTTAGCAACCATTCTTGATGGGTTGTGATGTGGACACGTCTATACGAGTGATCTTGAATAATTACACAAATGGCCCTGAGAGACCTTTCACCTATGAGCGCTACGTGTTTTCCTGCCCGATGTTTTGGCATGATGGGAATCGTGAGATCCGTTTGACAGATCGCGGATGTTATTTCTACTACAATACTCACCATGGTGACGACGCGCATACGGAGGCAGAGGGATGAATGAACAAGAAATCCTATTGGACACGAGTTTGATACTGACGCACTGATAGTGCGCGCAATGACTCTGTTCATATGTCCGATTTAGGGCTCATTGGGGGAGTTAATTCACACCGGGTGATCGGTTTTACACGGGAAGTATAGGATTGGAGAGTCTTTTTTTGTCTATAAGGGTTTTCACTGGGGTGATCATGAGGCAGATAACTGACATGCTTGTCACACGGATACGACGGATGACGCCACACAGCAGCGGTAAGCTAGCTTGGACCTAATTTTTAATGTTTAATCTAAACATTAGCGTCTTAGTCTTTTAAAGGATGTGCACTTTATTTGTATTTCATCAATATTTTACTACACCTTTTATGATGGGTATGTTTGATCACTGTTGTATAAACACTTGTCCTCCTTGCAACCTTGTATCGGATGGATATTCCAGCAGATATTGAAACAATTTTAGCTTTGACACCTTTTAGCATGTAGTGTTCACTTACTGAATGGATATGTATGTTACAATTGTTCATTGATTGATTTTTGGGGTTTTTTGGTAGGGGAGTATTCTGTCAGTACTTTTATAGATATACACGTCAGAGTGGGAGGGTTTGTAACATTTTCGCGCCACTGGTGGGGTATTTATAGGCAAATGTTTTAACATTTGTTACTTTGACAAAGGCTGGTGTGACACCCGAAACGTTAGTGTGATTTAATAAATTCATCATTTCTTTATAAGTCCTGAGTTGTGCGGCTTCTTTGGAGGAGGATTGTATGCAGTATCACGTGGCATGCACCCAGGCCCTGAATGTACATCTGTCGTGAGTGGTGGGATTTCGGGGGAGTAGATATATAGATATATAGATATATATCTATATATATATATAGATATAGATAGATATATATATAGATATATATATATATGTGTATATACATTACAAGCCAATGCCAAACTTCAGGAATTTCCTTGATCAAAAATTTACACCATAGCAAAGAAATAATTGACTCTCCTTGGCATAACATACTTTATTTAGTTTGTGAGCAAAGAAAAACAGAATCTGCTAGCCATGGATCTAATGAAACACTCTTCATGCTTTAAAAGAATTTCCTTTACAAAAATAGTCTGGAAATTCTGATGTTTTGAATTACCATTTCATCTTTATTGAAAGGTTTTTAATTTTATTTGCACGGCTTCACTGTTTCTGTGATGGCAGACTGGAGCAAAGTTGGGTGGCTGTTAAATATCAGACTTTCACTTTACATTAAACAAAAGCGAAACCAGTGCAATTAGATAACCTCTGAAAATGATTTTCGTGATTACCAGGGGAATTCTTGAAATGGCACAGTGGTGATTCCAGTCTAGCTGGCTCTCAACTGCAAACATCAAAGACTCTTTTAGAAAGTACTAAAATTTATTGTCGGAGTAATGCAATTAAGTGTATACATGTAATATTTTTGAGGTTTATTGTTATAAATATATGTATCCATGTAAAAGTATATTTTATTACCATCATTTAACTAATTATAAGATTGTTTCTGAGTATATTAAACCATATTAATGGAGACATAGAAATTTATAACATTTTTGTGGTCCAATGTTTTCACGTTTTTTTGAAACACGTTTTCATTTTGCCACATTTTGGGGGTTCACATTTGACTTATGTTATGACTAACTCTAAGGAGGTTATTTATAAAAATCCAAAAATTTCTCAGAATTTTCTGAAAACTACTCCAACCAAATCCGCATGGATTTTTTTCCCCTTATTTTAAATAATTCTTGTGTGGGAAAAACTCGATAAAAATTGTGAAAACATGTGAATACTGTAACTTTTCTGGATTTTATTCCCTAAAACCGTGACTTTTTCAGATTTTGCGACCTTTTCAGAAACCCAGAGCAGATAAGGATATCTTCGGGACATCTCCCATTGACTTCTACAGGAACTCAGCAGGTCTGAGTTGGAGTACTTTTTTATTTGGACTTTTAACACCCTCGGGTTTAATAAATCCTGAAAAATTCAAGGTTTTTTTTCCCACATTTTAAAGGCCAAAAAGAAAAATCTTACTTTAATAAATAGCTCCCTTACTGAAATTCTAATATTCTGCTTTTTATTTTATCTGGGCACAACTTAATATTCAGTATCTTTTTCGTATCTCTTGATCATGGGTACAACGCGGTCAGGAGGGTAAAAAAAAGTGACATTGGTCATGTGCAAACAAAAAGAGGCCCATTCATTAAAGATCTCATTTAAGTAGTATTAGAGATTTTTTAAACGACGATTAAACTAATTTTCTCTACAACCACAAATGCCATGAGGTTATTAAAAGATCAGAATATAAAAAAATCTCTGAACGACGCACTAAACAATACAAATACCTCTAAAACCTCTAAATATCTAAAATTCTAATTTTCCAGACCTTTACTAGCCAAAAAAAAAATCTGAAAACCTTTTAAGGGTGGTGACACATGTAAGCTTTGGGGAGATTTAGTCGCCTGGCGTCAAATCGCCTCTTCTTTGGGTGACTAATCTCCCCGAATCTAAATTGCCGGCCGGATGGCACTTGGAGTGCTTTGTTTTCCGAAGTTGCCTCACGAGGAAACTTCAGGTATTTTCAGAAAACTAAGTGCTCAGAGTGCCATTCCGCTGGTGATTTTGATTCTAGCCGGCAGGAAGGCTTTTTGGGGAGATTAGCATGTGCCACTAGCCTAAAAGTCTGAAAGGCCAGGTCAAGTTGGATCCTATTGACTTCTCTAGGACCTTGACTGGTTTTACTTGGCAAAATTTTGTATTAGAGTTTTTTTTTTGTGGTTAATTAATTTTGCATTTCTAGCATTTTTTTATGCTAAGTTGCTAATTTCTTTTTGAAGTTTTTGAATTATGTTTTGTTATTATTTTGATGTTTTTGATTTTTCTGTATGTGTATCTTGGCATTTTTTTAAATGTATCCTCCTAATTGACAAGTGACCTTGCTGTTTCTTGACCCAAATACTTAGACTGAAAATGAGACATCTTTGAACATTTAAATATAAAATATACCTTACTATACACTGTAAGTCTAGGTTCAGCATATATTGGTTTCTGGTGCCCCTAACCATCTGGATCATCTGGATGATGTGACCCAATTATTTATCTTACCCTATTGCTTCTCTCTATGCTCCTGATGTAGCTATCCCTTGACATTTATGCGATGCTTTGCATGTTAAACCAATCCAAAAAGGATGGAATAAATGTTTTCATCAATAGTTGCCCTCTACAAAAATTTCAAGACATGTTCAAACAACACATCAACATTAGCTTAGAAATGTTAACATGCTTAGCAACTTTTTTCACTGTGATTAATACAAACATTTCTTGATCAGAATGAATGGTCATTGGGTTATTAATTCAGGACTGCACTTTTTTCACAAAGTATTTTCTAAAAGGTTTATTTTTAGTAGTTAGAGAGAGCAGCAACACGTACAATATGAAATGATCCCCATATCTCCAGAAGTTCTATTTATTAAACTTTGATAAGTATGAGATAAATTAAGCAACTTCACTTTTATTTTTTCAATACATCTCCATATACTCTGTGTTCAACTATCTCTTAAATTCGTCAAAAAATAATTGTTAATATCTCAAATTATAGCTGATACCTGAGTTAATAATTCAAATATCTGTGAAAATGAGAGGTATTATCTTCAAATGGCAGTTCCAAGCATTTCAATCTCAGTACATAGTGGAGGTTCTCTACTGCAGGGATAATTATGAAATGAAAAAGTGAGTCCCACTGTGCTTAACAAGCATATTACAAGTCACGGAGGAGATCCATTGTTATAGAGGTACAAATGCATAATCGTGTCTTGTGATATCCATATTATGTCAAATAGGGAATTCTCTTTACCTTTTAGTAAAAAAATAAATGCTGCATTGTATGGAAACAGTTGCAATTGTGCTCACAATTTGCTCACTGCACTTGCAGACCTAAATGAATTATTTTATCCAGAACTCCACTTTTTTCTTGCTCTAAATATTCACTATATTGTATTATAGTTTTTGCTTTTCCTAAGCTGCAAACACAATTTATCTTGTCTCTGATCAGGCACAATACAGTTCTGTTAGTATGTTTCATATATGTTTGTGTCTTATGTGGATCTTGTCTTGTGACCTGTTACTACAATAAATTACTGACCCCAAGATTACTGGATGTTCCAGACCTTATATCACAAAATAGGCCTTTGTAGAAATCTCATATATCTAAGCCTCAAGCAGCTTAGATATATGTTGGGTTTAATTACTTGTTGTTATATTTGTTTCAACAGATTGTTCAGTATTGCTTCTCACTTTAAGCAAGGAGAGGACAGAATATCTTCTTTATGTTGAGATGTACATTAAATTAGTAAAGAAACTTCGTAGCTATATTTATCTTTCTTGTGGTTCTAATCAGACACAATGTTGATAAAGATATTTAGCATGGAGAGGCTTATTTACAAAAATCACATTTTTTTCTTGATTTTTATTAAAAAAAAAAGCTCAAATGCAAATTCAAAATAGCTTGAATTTTGTTATTACAGCTCCCATTGACTTCCATATGAACTCTCCAGATTTCAAGATTTCAATTTTTGTATACAATACATTTTTAAAAATTCTGAAATTTGAATGTTTGACTAGAAAAAAAAACCATTGAATTGTGGTAAAAGGTTGAATTTGAGTGTTAATAAATCCGCTCCTTTGGGTTCATTTCATTGTCCTTATTATTATTATTTAATTGTTCATAATGTATACAGCTTGGGACTCAAATCACTGATTGCAAGTAAGCACAACTCACAATAATGGATAAATAGGAAAAAGCCAAAATAGTTGCCACGACTCTTGCCAGGTATTTAAAGAACAGACAATACAAAGAAAATGAAAGGGTTTAAAGGAACAGTTCAGTATAAAAATAAAAACTGGGTAAATAGGCTGTGCAAAATAAAAAATGTTTCTAATATAGTTAGTTAGCCAAAAATGTAATGTATAAAGGCTGGAGTGACTGGATGTGTAAGATAATAGCCAGAACACTACTTCCTGCTTTTCAGCTCTCTAACTCTGAGTTAGTCAGCGACTTGAAGGGGGGGCCACATGGGACATAAGTGTTCAGTGAGTTTGTAATTGATCGCGCTGTCTCTGCTCAGCTCTCTCTCTGGGAGACCCTGTGCATTTGGCTCCAAAGTCAGGCACACCCTTTCTCCCAAGGATGCACTGGGGTTCCCAGCCAATCGGATCACTATACAGCATGCAACTTGGCTGGATGATGACACAGGCAGACAAACAGGGGAAGGTTTCCTCATGTACCCTACAGACATAATTTATTTGTTTCAATAAAAACATATGAGTATTCAATAAAAACAATTAACCCAAAATATTTTGTCTTAGTGCCTTATTTTTTGGTATTAACCATGTTTGAGGAGGAAGTGTGGTATCTCTATAAGGAGTAGAAAGTGCTTGCGGTAAATTAAAAAAAAAAATTAGATTGGTTTTGGAATTTTTGTTGACACATAACTTTTTTTATTTCGATGGGGATTTCTACCTCCAGAAAAGGGGGACCACTATGGGAGCCTCCTTTGCCCCCTCCTATGCCAACTTATACATGGGTTTGTGGGAGCGTTTGTATGGATGTGAAAACCTTTCCCGCACCAGTTTTTTTTTTCGAGCACATTTATTGATAAATACAGTAAACATATGCACCGGAGTTTGGTCTAAGTGGTTTTAAAAAATAATAGTGGGACATTTTCAGATTTTAGTAAATAACCCCGTAAATGTAAAAAATAATATGGCATTCATAGAGGTAAATCATTTAAAAATAAAATAAAAAAACTAAAATAAAGAATTTAATGCAGATAAGCATCATCATCAATCCGCTAAAAGTCAAATCAGAGTTCAGTTTGGTACTGAAGCACAGCGTTCGAAATATTATTTACATTGATATTTGTCTGAACAGGTTTCTTAGAACCTCCACAAAGTTTATAATTTGTCACAAATATCTAAGTTCACATTACAACTGCTCAAAAGTAGGTAAAAGTGCAAAAATGCATGCAAACTGTTATGTACACACCTACAGTGTTGGTACACACATTAATAGTTTGGGTTGCAACCTGCATGTGATTGATCAATAAACCAGAAACAGCACTGGACTGGGGGTCGGGGGGCACCAGGTTGTCACATCAGGGGCCACACCCCCCCATGCCTAGCTGCAACCCCCTTCCACAGCCCCATCCACAAGCCCCCTTCACCAGCCCCCCCCCCCACCCATGCACCTTGTTTTTTCTTCTTGATGCACCGTGATTGGTGCGGAGGTCCGGAGAAGTAACCAGAAGTCACACACAACCATACAACAGGGGTCCCCACACCCCCCAACCCCAGCCACAACACCCCTCCACCAGCCACAACCCCCCTCCCTCCACCAGCCACCTCCACCAGAAGTCACACACAGCCATACACAAGATGTCTATTCCACATGCTGGAGGGAACAACCTAAATACAGTGCTGCAGCCAACAACATATTTTCAATTTGTATTGTAACTGCTAAAAGCTCATTGATAATCTGCTGCAAGGTTATTGCACAATCACCCCCTTTTGCGATTTCTGAGATTTCAATGCTGGATGTTTTTAAAACCGTTACAGTCCATGCCAAACAATTTTGTGGAAGAAATTCAAATCCGATCAGAAACTTCCTGGGTAATGAATCTAGCACCCCGCAAATGATTTCACATAGGCAGAGAAAACAATGCCTATTGTCTGTAGGTCATTAATCACCCTTTAAAATTCTAATTCGATTTTAAATTTAATTGTCCCTTAAGTTTAAATGAGTTGAAATAACCCATGTGTGTGGCCAATGGATGTTTTTTATTTACTTTATTTAGGGACGTGGACAGAAACTTGCTGTTTCACATTTGCAAGCAAATTGTTGACACATTTTCCCCCAGCTCCCTGGTGAACTCCCTGCTCTGTAAATGGGGCCAATTTAATATCTTTTAATATCTGTAACCATAGCTTGAATGTGTAAAGATGTAGGAAGAGAGAACGATTCAGGATGGTAGAAATTGCTAGGCTTAGTGGGGAGGGAGCAGAAAACAGAATGAGAACAACATGGAATCAGTGAAAAAAGCTCTATCTATCTATCTATCGTCTATCTATCTGTCTATCTATCTATCTATCTATCGTCTATCTATCTATCTATCTATTCAGGGTCAGACTGGGCTGGAGGGACACCAGGAAAAAACCTGGTGGGGCCCGGGAAAAAACCAAGTGGGGCCTGGGCCCCTGCCAGCCCAGACCTGCTCCACTGGTTGCCCCAAAAAGAGCCAATGTAGTGCCTTGGCGGCGCATGTGCACGGTGCATCTTTCGCACGACCTATCTTTTGCACATGCACACACTAAGGCCTGGAGTTTCAAGGTCGGGTCATCTATCTATCTATCTATCTATCTATCTATCTATCTATCTATCTAGCTATCTAGCTATCATCTATCTATCTATCTATCTATCATCTATCTATCATCCTTCTATCTATCTAGATTCTATCCTATTATAGCAAAAGTCCTTATATTCTGTTATAATCAGCTGAACGAAAAAAGGCAAAAGGAAGTCCTTGCACTTGAATGATGTCACGAGGTGGGTCAGTGAGATCTTTACAATCGGCGATTAGTCAATCACAACATCGATCCTGCTCAGTATGACAGGTGACAACTCTGGAGTCAATGGGTTTTTTTTTAAATTTGTTTTTCTTCTGCAAAATTCATTGGAGTCATTGGCCTTTTTTTCCTGTGTCAAATGCATTTTTTCTCCTGTTTTTTTTTTCATGTGCAAAGCAAAACGTGTTGAAATTCTAGTTCCGATTCTGAAACATTTTTAGCACTGTCATCTGTTTGAATCTATTTACAATGGCAGTTGTACAAGTCCCATTGATTCACAGACATATTTGGACTCAAATTGAAGGGTCTGCTGTGTTTGCAGGTTTGTACAACGGTTCTTTCACACACATACATTACTCCGCAGTTATTTTATAATTATTAGTGATGGATGAATTTGTCCCGTTTTGCTTCACCGCTAAATTCGCAAAACTGGCGAAAAAATTCACACTTTTTTTGTCAATGGGCGTAAAAATTGGCGCTGGCAGGGGAACCATCGCTGGCATTGAAAAAACCTTGATGCCGGCATCGGAAGCATCGCCGGCATCAACATGTTTTCGTTGCCGGCGAATTTTCGCTGCAAAGTTGCGAAATTTGGGCCTAGCGAATAAATTCTCACATCACTATTTATAATTTTATACAATACATCTTAAAATCTTGGTTCAGTCTAGCATTACAGCTGTAATTAGTGTATTAGAGTAGAGCCATAACACCATTAAAGAGATACTGACAATAAAAAATAACCTTTATTAGCATTAGAAACTCTGACAGGTTAAGAAGGGACAGTCAGGTTGGCAAAACAGTCAGATTTAGGAACTTCAAGTAACAATTAGTTACAAAAGCAGAACTATCAGCGAAAAACTATCAACATGAACTATAGGTAATTTTTCATGTACATTAATATGTAAAGTATCACTTTAAGACCACTATCCAGGCACAAATGCTTTACTGTATTGTAATAAAAGTAAAATATGAACCACAAGTTGTGCCAGGAGCCTGTTTTATTAATATCAATCGAGTTACTTTGTTACAGAATTGGTTGTTTGTGCGCAGTTCAGCTGGGGAAAGTGGTGACACCTATCGGAGTAACACGCAGAGGGAGGCATGTGCTAAAGGCAAGTGTGAAATGTGGTGCTTCTTTGTGCCAGTGCTCACTGCACCTTGAACTTTAACAATATTATTATGATCATTAGCATTATTATTGTTAATAACGCATATGTATAAAGCATCAACACATGCTGCAGTGCTGTACAAGAAATAGGTGTATACATCGAACATGCAGATTACATACAAAGATAGTATCAGGTTCTGCAAAAATTGTCAGAGCTGCCATATTGTTATATGGTAAAAGTACAGAGGAGGGAATATAGGCACAAGCACCTTCATGGAAGCAGAATTAAAGGACATAACTCTGCTCACTGTAGGGAACTGATAAATTTCTTCCCCATTCATATTGCAATCCCCTAAAGTTTGGCCACTTAAGGGCCCCTGGTTAAGGGTCAAAGCATGACCCATAATTATCCTGGGTTAAGCCACTAGGTGGCACTGTGTTAGAACAAATAAGCTGAGCACACCTGTGCTCAGGGTCCATTTTGTCCCCTTACCTGAGCAGGCAGGAAGGGAGAAGTGGGACCTAGACAGTTTGGGTCTAGTGAGCACAGAGATCTATATGGTATGTTTATTTCACTTATATATAGTTTAGATGTTTAGATAAACCCTTTCAAGTATTCTCGTTACATAACTTTGCTTAGTGCGCCATTTACATGAGCTTAATTGACTGCCATTTCTACTACTCACAATATAAGCTTTGTGCAAATGAATTATCATTTAGGTGATTGAAGTCTGTAGCGAGCTATAGTTAAAGTCGGAACAACATCACTAACTGGCACCATAACATTAACTGCACTAAAGAGCAAACAGAACGCTTCATTAATACATTGTGGTTTATTTCCCCTTGGCTAGAACACAAGTATTACACTCTGTCCATGGTGCTGAAACCCCCATTCATACAGTATTTACCATCCATTTTTTGTCTCCTTCAGTCTCAGTTAAAGTATTTATACAAATACACAAAGTTTATCTGAAAGACAGGCTAGTTAAGTGGTTCATCAAATATCTAGAAAAGATTGGGAGCACCTTCCACTAAAAATAAGGTAGATTGGTGTGCATGGTCACTAAGTCAGAAAGTAGAAGAAAAAAAGAGAAAGAATGACTTATAAGTTGCACCTCCCCATTGAAACTAATGAAGGACCAGTATGTTCCAGTCTGGACTGTACTAAGTGGTGGGACTTTGGAAGAGAGGGGGGATACTTACCTTTATGACAGCCTGGCGATAGTTCTCCTTACCCCTCCATACAGAAAGATAGTGGAAGGGTGAGAGACAATAGTCTCACCACACCCTCTGTATCTTTAACAGACACATTCTAAAATCATTATTGGGCAGTGTTTGTAATGATAATAATAAGGCTCCAACATTACCTTTATTTTAATAATCATAATCCTGGACTATAATATAATGTGGGATCTGAAACTTATAGGTCATTCTTTCTCTTTTTAAAAAAATAAAAAAAATTGTAAGTTGCCTGTCTCAGAAACATACATGTAGTTCATTCCATTGACTGGGAAACAATCATCATAAAACTAAAGTAATGGGCAGACACTGTCAGGGTCATTGGCTCTTAGGATTGGAAATTAAAGACTCTGGTGTTTCATTTCTTGCTACAGGTGTAGAGATGTGACCACCTGCACCAGAATCTGGTTCTACACCATGTGTTTCAGGCATATGGTCTAACTTCAACTACCACACCAATCTTTCATTTTAGTTGAGGGACCATGCACTATTCCAGTACTGCATGGATGACCTAATTACATCAGTGTTGACATTAAGATGGAGAATAAGGTATGCCAAAGAATTTCATAGGCTTCTGGGAGCATGTTCAAAGTAGTTTTTACCAATGTCACTGTGATTTGGATAAGATAAGGTGGGCTCTTTTGGGGTAGGTATCACAAAAGGGATCTTGAGCTATCTTTATCTTATTAACACCTAGAAATGCAGTTCAGAAAATGTTTTCACACTGAAACCGATGAGTGATATGCTGAGAGAAATAATTTGGGTTCACTGGTACTCAAATTCAATCTAGATGTTGTCCTTATTATTCATCTCCATTATAAAGCACTCTTGCAGAGTATGATTCAATATCACATTCTATATTAAATTCTGCATCTTTTGTAACAAATCTGTATTTTTTCATTTGCAAATTAAGGAATGCTGTCCAGCTATCTTGACATATAACCCAGCCCAGCAGACAACACTCAAATACAAATCCAGTATCTGGGTGAGATTGGGTTGTATTGGAGAGATAGACACCCTTATAGCCTAACGTTTTTAAAGATAGAAAAGCAAACACGTGAGTGCATTTTAATCTATGTTTTTGTCATGCCATGATTCCTTCTTCTTGATTGCTCTAGTCAAGATACATTGTACGTTGTAAGATTTACATAGTGCATCCATTTCTCCATTTGTGTATAGACCCCTCACATCCAATACATTCACTATAACCCTTAGGGTGGTGGCACACACAGCTATTCAGGGACATTAGTTGTCCAGCGACAAATCACTTCTTCTTTGGGCGACCATTCTCCCCTTGTGACGCAACTTCAGGCAACTTTGGAAAGATGAATCGTCCCGTCTCCGATTAACATTCTAGCCTATGGGAAGGCATTGCAGGGAGATTAGTCGCCTGAAGAAGAGGTGATCTGTCACTGGGTGACTAATCTTCCCAAATAGCAGCACGTGCCACCACCCTTAAAGATTGATCTTCATGAAAGGACTCTGCACTTATCCTTGTTTCATGACAAAATCATATTAAGATAAGGTTTTCAAACCAGCCCCAAGACACGACCACCATTCCATGTGTTTATATCCTCAAAGCAACCTAGGTAAATCTTCAGAATATCCCTTTATGCACATTATCTCTAGTGCTGTTGTGTGGATATCCACTGCTATGGAGGCCAAAGATGAAGGCTGAGCACTGGTGATGGGTGAATTTGTCCCGTTTCGCCAGAAAATTTATGAGTTTCCAGTGAATTAAAGTCAAAGGGCTGCAAAATAATTTTGACACATGACAATTTTTATGCGCGTGGCTATTCTGATGCGCGTGGCTATTCTGATGCGCGCCCCCAACATTTTTTGACACTGCAGATTTTTTGCTGGCAGAATGTAGAAATTCGTCCATCACTACTGAGCACCTGTTGGATAGATCTATGACAAGGAAACATTTTTACTGGTTAGATAAATATTTGTCAAAGCTGACAGGAACATCAGATGAATGAAGCATTTTTTTTTTTAGCTTCCCTGAGCAGATTGTCTATTGTAACTTCTCTATGAAACCATCTCTTTTGAGCCTTAAATTTTGCAGTGAAATCTGTCTATTTCCGACAATGCAATAACACGCAAGAACTGTTATTCTTTTATGAAGTGTTACCCTTAGGCAGTCTGAGTTTAATCCATACTGTAGGTTACTTTACCAGATAATAGAGTCTACAGTCATCATAGTCAGTGATACTTTGTCAAACTCCATAGTATTCAAAGCTGATTTCCCCTTTAGGATCTTTTTTTTTCCTTTAGAAGTTTTAGTATATTCCAGAGAAGAGCCAAAAAAATAAATTATTACAAAAATGTGAATGAAAAAAATAATTCTATATCCGTAGAAAGTTCATGAGTATTCTGTGCTTCCAAATAATATTAAAGAATAGAACTGAATGGGGCAAATTTAACAATATTCAAGACTGGTCTTTTCCATGATTTCAGAAAAAAGGCAATTGCAAATATATTTTATTAAAATTGCAATAGTTGTAATAAATAGTAGCAAACTAGATTTGCCATATTTCCAGTTGGCTCAAGTTTTTTCATGGTCTTGAGAAAAATGTTTCAAGAGTTCTGTTTCAATATTTTTTACCATGAATCCAGGCAAGGAAACCCTTCAAAGGAAGGAAGAAAAGAATCTTTCTTTAACAGTTTTATTATTATTATTATTATTCACATATATATTATTATTCAGCAATTATTGTGTACAATATTTCAGGGATAAAAACCCTTACTTACAAGGTAAAGTAAGTAGACAGCCAAGTAGACAAGTGAACAATATGAATGAATTTATTTTTTTTTCACGGTGGAATTTTCGGGAGTGGAAAAAAAATTGGCATACCTTTGTTGTGCTGGAATTTTTTTTTTCAAGAGAAACCTTAAGAAAAGGAGCATTGCCTCCAATACACTTGGTGCAAGAAAACATTTCAGAAGAATGCGCTTTGACTCTAACGCATTTAGCTCAATTTAATACTCCAGAAAAATAATGCCCCCTCATTTCAATACATAAGGAGGAAGAAAATGCCAGAAAAGAACTGTCATTGACAATCGCCATTGTCATTTGGAAATTTTTCAATGAATCAAAACAGGGCAGTTTTGTGCATCACTAATGATTCACTAATGAACAAGTGTCTTTCATAGTATTGTTCATACAAATGTCTTTCAGTATGGGACTTATTATTTATACTGTGTTCATCCATCGTGGTTTTTACAGACTTCTACCAGAATTTACTTGACACTTGAATTTTTCCCATTGACTTTAACAGTTTATTCAAGTGGTGTAAAATAATGGGGTCAAATGTGCCGCTGGGAGGTGTAAAATAAAACACACACCTTGAAATTCGCTATTAATTTTACACCACTTTTTGAAGTGTTTCTCCGGCATTAACCGTTAAATCTTATATTTCCCTTAAAGGAACAGTTCGGTGTAAATAGATAGGCTGTGCAAAATAAAAAATGTTTCTAATAAAGTTAGCGACAAATGTAATTTATAAAGGCTGGAGTGAGCGGATGTCTCACATAACAGGACAGAACACAACTTTCTGCTTTTCAGCTCTCTAACTCTGAGTTAGTCAGTGACTATAAGGGGGGCCACATGGGACATAAGTGTTCATTGAGTTTGCAAGTGATCCTTAGCATGCAGCTCAGATTCAAAAGCAAACAGTTATGTTGCTCCCCCCCCCCTCAAATCACTGATTGGTTACTGCTTGATAACCAAATAGTGGAAACCAAGAGAGCTGCAAAGCAGGAAGTAGTGTTCTGGATATTATGTTAGACACCCAGTCACTCCAGCCTTTATACATTACAATTTTGCCTAACTAACTATATTAGAAACATTTTTTATTTTGCACAGCCTATCTATTTACCCAGTTTTTATTTTTATACTGAACAATTCCTTTAATATACCCCTGGCTTCAGGAAATTAAGAAAACTGACAGTAGAGAAACAAGGTTCTGATGTAATTCTAACCTAAAAAACATAGGGAGAACGAGAATCAAGCAGAAAAAGAACCAGGGCCATTATAAGTGGCGAATGGCATTTAAAGTGTTATAATATGCAACTATAATATGCAACATTTGCTACAGTTCAGTCTTGGAAGGTGCTATGAGGATGTGTATTGATTTGGTGAACTAGAGTTATACTAACATCACATAGGAATAAATCTTTGTGTATAACCGCAGATATATTTTTGGGATATCAGGCTGAGATAGTGATGGGCGAATTCATTCTCCAGGCATGGATTCACTGCAAATTTCTGCATTTCGCCACCTGCAAATTGTTTCACAAAACTGCTGCGAAAATTTTACGGCAAAAAAATTCACTGGGATTTTTTACTAGTGTAAAAATTGTCGTGCATCAAAATTGACTTTAATGCATTTGAACAAATAAGTAACATGTGTAGAAATTGTCAAACGCATAAAAATTATTTTGATACCCATTGACTTTAATGCATTTGGACAAAAAAGTCACGCATGTAAGAATTGTCGCTTGTGTAAAAATGGTTGCGCGTCAAAATAATTTTAACGCCATTGACTTCAAATCGTTTTGCCAATTTCTAAATTTTTTTCAGAGTACGTCCTTTAGATAGTTTCACAACTACGTCATTAAGTTTTTTGAAAGAGTACTGTCTCTTTAAAAAAAAAACTTCAACCCCCTAGTTCGCCACCTAAAACCTACCGAAGTCAATGTTAGCCTATGGGAAAGGTACCCATAGGCTTTGCAATCTTTTTTTGGTCGAAGAGAAATCGCTCGATCGATGGATTAAATCGATCGATTTTTCGTTCGATCAAACTATTTGCGGTAAATCCTTCGACTTCGATATTCGAAGTCGAAGGATTTACATTCGACAGTCGAATATCGAGGGTTAATTAACCCTCAATATTCTACCCTAGGTAAATCTGCCCCGTGGTGTAATCCTCCAGTACCTCTTTAACGTTTTACAGATCCTCAGCTATTTTAAAACACGTTTTTGATAAAGAGGGGATATCTTTTTGTTCTAATTACTGATCTCCAATACACTGATGCAAGTCAGATCCCTCTCTTTAATCAATTGAAAGACACCAGTAGATAGATTTTCTTTCTACTCAACTCAATATCCTTCCTGCGTCATCTTGGTATGCTCATGACTAATATTGAGTAAACGTTTACACATCAAATACTTGTATTTCATGCATTTCTAATATTTAGCAATACATTTTTTTTGTCATGATAATACTCCCTGTTGAGTCCATATGATCAGGTAGTCCAGAAGATTCAATGCTTTTCATAAGTTAATTAAACATTGTATTCAAGCAGTTGAATTGGGTTACTGTTACCAGATGTGCACTCACTCTCTATAAATAAAATTTCCCAAGAAACCCCAAGAAAATCCCCCCATGGTCGTTCTATGAAGTTTGAAATTGGAAACCTTTATTCTTGGCTGTTTTTTAAGAAGATGCAATTCATTAATATTTAAAGCAGATGATCCCGAGTTAGGAACATATTTAATTAAATCCAAAGATGTTGTGCTGGAGGAAAGAAATATTTATTACTGCTTTGAAATATATAAAATTAATTCCTGAAGTTATATAAATAGGCAAAATGTATTATCTCCAAGTTGACTTACATTTATGAAGATTGCATTCATAATATTTCATATATAGAGGTATGGGACCGGTTATCCAGAATGCTCGGTGCCTTGGGTTTTCCGGATAATGGATCTTTCCGTAAAAAATAATTTAAACATTAAATAAACCCAATAGGCTGGATTTGCTTCCAATAAGGATTGAATATATCTTAGTTGGGATCAAGTACAAGCTACTGTTTTATTATTACAGAGAAAAATGTAATTATTTTTTAAAATGTGAATTATTTCATTAAAATGGAGTCTATGGGACTATATGAGCTTTCCGTAACTTGAAGTTTTATAGATAACAGGTTTCCAGAAAATGGATCCTATACTTTTATAACAATATTATATATATATATATAGATAGATAGATAGATATAGATATGCTGTGAAAGGCTTTAGCACACACTTTAAAAGTTACATACCTGGGTGCAATTCAGAAATCATTTATTTCATCAACGTTTCGGCCCTCGCATGGGGCCTTCGTATATAATATATATGTGTATATATATATATATATATATATATATATATATATATATATATATATATATATATATATATATATATATATATGGGGAAGGGACATGAAATGGATTGCCAAGGGTAAGTTGCTATTCAAAGAGACAGTATCCAAATTAGGGTTATATATATATTTGTCCTTGAGAAAGGTTCCTGTGGGGAACCGAAACGTCAGATTTAATAAACCTTTTTCTCTTATTTCAATATATTGAACGTTTGAGTTTTTCATGCAAACCCTGAGAGTGCCGGTACCACGTGCAATTTCTATATATATATATATATATATATATATATATATATATATATATATATATATATATATATATATATATATATATATATATATATATATATATATATATATATATATATATATATATATATACACGTGTGTGTATATATATATATATATATATATATATATATATATATATATATATATAGTAATTCAAAAAAAACCGCACTCTCAGGGCTTGATCCAAAATAGAAAATAACAAAAGTTTATTTCAACGTTTTGGCTTGGAACTTAAGCCGTCATCAGGAAGTGAAAAATGCCAACAAACTACCCCATTTTAAGAGCTCAATATGGCGCCAAAATTATTTCAGTGACGTCACCATGTAGTGTATACACTATCCCAACTGAGTCCGTGACGTGTCCTGTCAACAGGACGTGCAGACGTGCATGAGCGCCTAAACCCCAACAGCATCGGGTCATAATCTCATTCAAATAATAGTGCACGGTTTTAGCAACCACCAATAACTCATATATATGAAAATGAACACCCAGTGTATAGTGTATTATTAAACATCAAAACAGATCGGTATAAGGCATCAATGCGGTTCCACAGACGTTATGGGAGAAATTGCGATGATCGTAAACCTGTATATCTAATTAGAGAAAACAAATAAACATAATAGGACACGGCAAAATTACTTACTCAATATGTCGCCCTGAGCAGCATCGCACCACCCCACATTGAGCGCAATCACTCACTCACTGGATCGTTCACCTGCACATCAGCGCTATGAGCCTCCGTGGCTAACCGGTCATCCTCTATCGTGGCCCCGCCTCCTTCAGCACCTTTTCGCAACTCGCTCAATGAGCCGGCAACGCATACTGCGCCTCTGAGTCCTCAGATTAGCACATTGTTCAGGTCCGCAGTTCCCCACTCTGACCTCCATCCTTCAGGTCTGTAGTGTGGGGCACCGTCAGGCATCCCACATGTCAGTCCCCCAAGACATCAGTCGTTTACGTGGATATAGCTATCACCTTCTTGGTCGGTATATTGGTGCAAGGAGAACCTGGGGCACGGTCTGGGTATTAAGAAACAAAAACATTCGAAGTACACGGCTCAGCGTATTGTGCATTACCTTAAGCCTTCACTGCCAATGAGCGTGCTGCTTCGTGGGGTGTGCAGTAGCCGCGGGCCTGTCACCCATGGTTCCCAAAGCCGCCCCTTACTGGGTATAACTCACCAACAGGCTTAATATAAGTGCAATGTGTGATGCCGCTATGATACCCGATACTATCTGTTTCAACAAACTCAAAAGTTAAAATCAAAACACTGTTACAACCAACGTCAATTTCATCGCTATATTGGGTCTTAAAAGTAATATATAGCACAATCTGTATCCATATCCTATATAGGAAGGCAACAAATTGATCATACTGAGGCGGAATAGTGATACAATGTAGCCAAAAAGGCACCTATTATATAAATAGTTCTAACGAAAAAGTTAGTTCTGTAGAGGGAAACAGTGAGGTTCCATTACATCATTATCAATTCATAGAAAAATAACTTCTCTGAGTCTCTACGCCAAATGTCCTTCTTCTTACACGTTGTTTAATAGAAGGGTGACATCGGGAGTACTTCATTAAGTCCTTTTGGAGACAACGTGTCCAGTTTGTAGATCCACATCGATTCTTTCTGCAGGAGCATCAGGCCTCTATTACCTCCCCTCCTAGGACCCGGTGAGAAAGGTCCCAGTGTGGACCGAAACGTTGGATATGCATGTGTGAATAAAATTCAGCACTTTTTTCACATAAAACTTGGAGTGCGGGTCCTTTTACTACTGTGTACAAGAATACCTTGACCAACGCACCCACTTCGTTTGAAATCCGGTAAGAGTGCACTCACTCAACAGACTGTATATATATATATATATATATACGTATATATATATATATATATATATACGTGTGTATATATATATGAGTGAGAAAGAAGAATAAGGACCGCACTAGCTCACCGTTTTCCACACGATTCAGGTGCTCAGTCTCACAGTGTCCCCACTGTGGAAGTAGCAAAGATGCGAAGAAGCAGACGGTAGACGGCACTTCTGAAAATGGGGTTTATTGGAGTAACTGCTGATGACACCTTACGCATTTCGGGAGTTATCCCTTAATCATATAGGTACCTATGATTAAGGGATAACTCCCGAAACGCGTAAGGTGTCATCAGCAGTTACTCCAATAAACCCCATTTTCAGAAGTGCCGTCTACCGTCTGCTTCTTCGCATCTTTGTGTATATATATATACATATACATATATACGTATATATATATATATATATATATATATATATACACGTGTATGTATATATATATATATATATATATATATATATATATATATATATATATATATACGTGTGTATATATCACCCTAATTTGGATACTGTCTCTTTGAATAGCAACTTACCCTTGGAAATCCATTTCATGTCCCTTCCCCAGAGCTCTTATTCCCCCAGTAGCGCTACCATTTCCCAAATGTACCTCTCACTTTGGAATTTAGCAGCAGCTCCCACATAGCAGGTAAATACACAAGACTTGTCTTCAATTTGGTGCCCCACGCTTGTATCTGTGCCAGTATCCTCCCTTGGGTGGCTCTCTCACCAGGGTGCTCTCTGAGGCAATCACACTGGAAATTACAGGCAGCTCTGCAGCAGGATAAATCTCACCAGTGGCTCCTTTCTCCTTCTGAGTTTCTAGCAGCTTTGCAGGGAACAGGCTGGGCTCCCCAGCTAATCGGATCACTCTCCAGACTGTAACTGGGCTGGATGATGTCACAGGCAGAAAAACGGGAAGGATTCCTCTTGTCCCATATATATATATATATATATATATATATATATATATATATATATATATATATATATATATATATAATCATGTTGTAGAACCGGCACTCACCCTTGATCAATCAGGTCCCGGGTGCTTCTTCAAGAGAAAGCATATAGAATAGTTAAGAGCACTCACGGGTATTGTGATAAACAGTTTTTATTGGAGTATTACAATCTACCCCACATCAACGCGTTTCGGTTCTCTCTGAACCGTCATCCTGACGACGGTTCAGAGAGAACCGAAACGCGTTGATGTGGGGTAGATTGTAATACTCCAATAAAAACTGTTTATCACAATACCCGTGAGTGCTCTTAACTATTCTATATATATATATATATATATATATATATATATCCAAAAAGGGGTCCGCACTCTCAGGTCTTATAAATCACTTATATTTATTTGAAAAGGTTGGCTGACGTTTCGGCCTCCACCGAGGCCTTTCTTTGAGAAAGGCCTCGGTGGAGGCCGAAACGTCAGCCAACCTTTTCAAATAAATATAAGTGATTTATAAGACCTGAGAGTGCGGACCCCTTTTTGGATATGTATTCATGCTGATTTTGGACACTGCACCCAGGCATACTTTAAACCCTTATCGAGAGTGCCGGTTTCTGTGCTGTTTTTATATATATATATATATATATATATATATATATATATAATATATATATATATATATATATATATATATATATATATATATATATATATATATAAAGGCGCAAAATCTGGTGCACAACGACAAGAAAAAGAAGCCTGTGTGCTGGTCAAACGTTCATGATAATTATATCCAAAAATAAAGCCGCACTGACAGGTCTTAATGACTCACTGAAGAACAGTTGAAGGAAAGGACTCACTGTTCTTTTATCATTAAGTCCTGTGAGTGCGGCTTTATCTTTGGATATATATATATATATATATATATATATATATATATATATATATATATATATATATATATATATATATATATATATATATATATATATATATATATATATATATATATATATATATATATAACCAGCAATTCAGTGCATCTAAACTCGCGATCTGGAGCACTCCCAAGATCTGAACAATGCCTAGGTTATATAATAGACATCAAAATGACAAAAGAACCGCACATTTTCATTTTGATATTTGATAATTCCCAAGGGAATTAGTTCTTCTATTAGCAAAGGATTTTTCTTCTCTACTACAAATATACAGAAAATATATGTTTTTTTCTCTAAACACAATAAACAAAAATATTTATCCCAATATACTAAATAGCTATTTTTAATAATGACATGACTTTGCACAGTGAAATACTTTCTTTACACAAATGGATATCTTTATCTATGAATGCATTTAATATATTTCTTTACAATTCTTCTTCAAAACATAAAAAAAAACACTTTCTCCAGGTATACAGAAAAGATCAGCAAACCACTTATTGAAAAAACAGATATGCATCCTGATATTCTAAGTCATTTTAAATAATGATTTGCCTAGGCACAGTGACATATTTTCCTACAGACCAATCAAAATGCCAGCTGATGGATACTTATCAACAGAAAATCATCTCTCGTAACATGGGAAAATAGAATTGGAAAGTAATATCAATCATTCTATTTCCTCTTCTTATTCCTATTATTGGTTTTTATTTCTAAATCTAATTTGAGGGAATCTTAAAGATGAATATATTGCCAACAATTTGATATATTCCTTTGCTAAAATATGGGGGGTGGGTCTACAAGAATGGTTAACAATAAGGGGGTGGTTTTCTCTGTGGGAGCACGGTTGAGAAACGATGAACAGGGAAACACAGAAATATACAGGAGGTCTTCTGCACTCAGTTATTTTGTATGTATTTTAAATGTTTTTTTTTTAATGTTTTTTAAATAAAATGTGTCATTTTACACCCAATATTTATGTGTGAGCCCTCAATACAGGACATCCACTGTCCTAACAATGGTTTTTTGAGTTCTATTGTGTTATCCTGTCCTAGGGAGCTTCTATTGAATTAACAGGGTAATTTTTATACTGGGTTTTCATATACTTCTCTGTGCATCAAGTACGCAGGGATATTATTTATCGTGAATGCAAATGTCTGCAAGATTCCTGGTGATTATGTTTAAATACTTTGTAGGAAATCTAGGGATTTTAGTTTCTATAGGTCTACAATGGATTTTGAAGAAATTGGCATTTTTCTATTTTTTTTTTTTATAATCTCTTTTATTTTTAAAAAAATAGATACATTGACAGAGGATAACATAAATATCTTTTCCAGTATAGAACATTTAAAGTAGAACACATCAGTACAATTCCATGTAGTATAACATACATTAAACTTATTGTTTTGCTCAAGGTTGCAGAAACGAATCCCATGGGGCCCAAATTTGCATATGTCTCTCTACCCTGTCTTCCAATAAAGCCGTTAAATATAACATATTCTGTGTTTGAGTAATTTTTGCAATGACAACATGAGTATCAATAGTGTATTGTAGCCAGTGTTTCGCTAAATTGGTTCGTGCAGCAGCTAAGATTTGTCTCATCAAAGTAGAAATTGGCATTTTACTATTTAATGATGGTAATGAATGTATTATTTAATCCTGGAGGTAACTGTAATTTAATGCCGGGAGTCACTGTGCCATTTATACAGAGGATTATTACATACTGATATTGACAGAACAGAAGAACATGAACAAAACTATATCAGATAAAATAATGTAGTGAGGCATGCGTATGTATATATATAGATTGAGTGTATGAATGTACGGCTCTGCTGGGATTTCGAGCCAGGGACCTTTGAGTTATTGGCTCGATTTCTTAACCACTGGGCCAGATGAGCAGCCTGCAGGGTTGCTCACTATATATTACCTGGCCTTTGCAGCCCCAGCCCAGCAGCAGCCTGATTGGTTGCAGTGAGCCAATCAGGGCTGACTCTGCCCTATTTAAGGCCAGCCCTCCAAACACTCCTTGCCAAATTTGCAGTGTTTGGCATCATCCCTAGCTAAGGGTTCCAGCTCCAGACTCCTTTCCTTGCCTTGCCTTGTCCTGCCTTGCCTTGAACATTTCCTTCTTACTACCATGTTCTGTTCCTGCCTTGTCTTTCCCTCCCAGTGCTGCTCCAGTCCTACCTGTAACCTTGCCTTAACCTATTTCTGCCTTGACCTGACCTTGCCTTGCCTGTTCCTGCTTCCTGTTCTGTTCTAATTTATCCCCTGTCTATATCTTCCCTCGTCTCGTTCTGCATCTTGCTCTGCCTTGTCCTCCCTCTCTGGCTATCCAGTCCCCTCTCTGGCTATCCTGTAATCTCCTGCTATCTGCTCCAGTCTCCTTCTGCTCCAGTCTCCTTCTACACTCTATCCCCAGTCTGATCTGCTTGTACAAAGTTGCCTCACAATAGTTATTAATGTGTCGTTTGATCAGACGCATTACCACGAGAAGTAAAAATGGCTTCCTCAAGTTTAGATATTTTTTGGCAGACTCTGCAAATATTTTAAAATGTTAAAAGTATTTTTCATGTAGAGAAACTTCCATTCTAAGTATTTTTTCCTGTAAATATATTGAATTAAAACTAGAGGTACCCTGCTCAGTAATAATGAATTCTGTACTATTTGTTCACGGTAGGAAATGTTTCCTCCTATAGTTTAGTTAATAGCGTGTGAAATTTAAATTGCTTATAATTTTTACATATTACAGAAAGAGCGAAACGAAAGACAGAATAAATTACTAAAGACACAAAGATAGAAAAAAATTAAACTTTTTCTGATAATCACAGAAGAGAAAATACAAATAAAGCCAGTGCATTTAAATTGTTGATAAGTCAATTAGTGCTCACTTAATGAGCACTGGTAAGGACTCACTTAGAGTATGCTATTCAGTTTTGGTCTCAGCACTCAAACGGGATAATTTTAAATTAGAGAGATAGTATTAGTTATAAAAAAAGGCTATCCAAGTTGGGGAAAATTTTACTCTGCAGAAAAGGTACTTAAGGGGTGATATGATTCTATGTATAAATATATGAGGAGATCATATAATAATCTCTTTAATGCTTTATTTACCAGAAGGGCCTTCCAGCTGACACAAGGGCACCCATCCTGATTAGAAGAAAAAAGATTCTACCTTAGGGGGTTACTTATCAAAGTACAAATTTATCTCAATATTTTCTGAAAAAAAACTCCAATTTGGCTTATTTATTAATACACTTTCCCAAAAATTTTGTTTGTGGCAAAAAATCCAAAAAAAATCATGAAAAATACTGATTTTATTAATTTTTCAGAATTTTCACCTGAAAACTTTGATTTTTTTGGATTTTTGCCCCGAAACCCCCAAAACTTCGGATTATTGCACGAAACCCAGCGAAGGTCAAATGATCGTTGGGACTTCTCCCATTGACTTATATGCAACCTCGGCAGGTCTGAGATGCCGGACTTTCAGACTTTTTCCATCCTCGGGGGATAAAAAATTCCAAAAAATTTGTGATTTTTTTCCCCACTAAAATTTCAGATTCTATACCAAAAAACACAATTGTTTTGGGCTTTTGGCATTCAGAGTTTAGTAAATAGCCCCCTAAGGGGGTTATAAGTTTTAATAACCTTCTTGTTAGTATAAAAGTCCTTTAAGTTTTATTTTCCAAGGAGTGGTGTTATTTCATTCATTGTCCTATAGGTATTTAAAATATTTAGTCATTTAAGTTTGTTAATGTTCCCTATTGGCCCCTGCTTTGTTCCCTTCCTGAAGTGGGGGGGGGGGGTTTGAGGGGATTTATACAGACTAGAATAACATAACTCTAAAGTAATAGAGCAACCAATCCAATCAATGGTTAGCCAAATGTACTTAAATGCATTGAAGTCTATGGCTGACAAATTTTTTTCACGTACGACAAATTTTTGATGCACGATAAATGTTTTCACCCATTATAGTCTATGGGTGTTAATTTTGCTGCAAAACTATTGCTCATAACTATTTACTACAGTTTTGTGAATATCCCCCTGGGTCTTTATTCATTCCTTAAAGTGATGCTGACACTAAAAAATTAATTTTAGCATATGAATGTACATTAAATGTTACCTATAGGTCATGTTGATCATTTTTTGCTGAGAGGTTTGTTTTTGTATATAATTGTTAGTTGAAGTTCCTAAGCCTGACTCTCTGACACTCTGACTTTGCCAACCTGACTGTCCCATCTCAGCCTGTTAGTTACAGTTTCTAATGCTAACGGACTCCTGCTGCACAAATATGGCAGCCCCCTCATACAGGAACATGGGGGATCAGACAGGTAATGTAAAAGCATCATGCAAATACTTTATGGCAAAGTTTGAAGTAGCTTGCAAAGCCAATATTATAATAGATGTAAAAAAAAGTTTAATTTCAGGTGTCAGTATCTCTTTAAGGAGGCCATACAGGGGCAGATTAAAGCTGCCAATATTGGTCCTTTAGACAGACTCTGCAGCTTATCTGCCAGTGTATGGAGGCTTCTGACAGTTTTACTGATCAATATCTGGCTAAGATATTGATTGGGGCAGTCTGATTTTTTTTGTCCTTGTCCCATTGGTGCCCAGTCTCTTCATTGTAATCTGATCGTTCGGCCCTAGAGCTGATCGTTTAGATTAACCCAATATTGCCCTGCCAGTGGTGGGCGTATCGAGGAAAGATACACTCAGTTGGCAACCTTTACTAACAATCTTATAGTGTATGGCCACTTTAGACTACATGACTAATACTCATGCTGCAGACTGCATTGAAATTGTTGAAGCCAAATTACAATTAAGAGGCCAGCACAGGAATATTCAAACGTGACCCCTTCTGTTCCTTACAATACTCATTGGCATATGTACTGCATAATATGCAGATCTCCCGGGACTCTCTGTGTATTGAAAGTCATGACTTTGACCAGATATATAACAGAATGCATAGTGTTCTGATGTTAATCTGAAGAGAATTATTCTGCCTTTCTGCAGTAATAATGCTTACATTGGGGGAATGTACCTGTAGCCACAACACTACATATTTAAAGCTAATGTTTACTTCCATTCTAAGGTCTGCAAGATGTGTTGAATCTACACAACTAAAACACTTGGCAACATTACTGTATGTTCAAAAAGTCTACAAGACAGTAGTAAGGTCAGACAGAGTGTCTGTGCTTGTCAAGGAAAAATATAAATCAGAATATGCAGTATGATGTTATGTTGCATACAATTTCATACAAAGGTTAGTTCTGTATAATATAAGAATATATTTTACTCAATTTTAATACATAACACCAGTCTCCACATTTAACTCCCCACCAAAATGTATTATTTCCCTGCATGAATATCATAAAATATAATGAAAATGCACCACTGAGTTTGTGTCTGCAAACAATATTAAAATGACATTCATTTGTAAACACCTCTGGGAAGTAAATTTGTGTCAGAATCGTATTACTTGCAAAGCCTGATACAGAACAATAATTACAGAACAGACTGTCACAACATTTTATCATGGGACTGAATAATTAGGGTATCGTCCTTGCAAAACTGGACATGTTGTACTGCTAAAGTACTTTTTTTTCAAATTATAAGTAGATGAGAAGTGATAGGTAAGAACTGTGTGGTTTATGATCTAGAGATTTAAGGGCTTATTTATAAAAGTTTGATTTTTTTCTGATCAGACTTTTAAAGCGGAAAAACTGTTTTTTTAAAGAAAAAAAAACTAGAATTTTTCAATGTTTATTAAACCCTGATGGTGTTAAAAGTCTAAAATAAAAATACTTCATCTCAAACCTGCCGAGTTCATGTAGAAGTCAATGGCCGATGTCCTATTGACCTTTTGAAGATATCCTGATCTGCGCTGGATTTCGTTCAATAATCTGAAGATTTATTGGTTTTGGGTGTCAAGTCCAAGAAAATTGCCCGATTTGGATTTTTTCATATTTTTTTTTCATATATTTAAGTTTTTTTTTTGAAATTTCAAAATCACAATTTGCTACAAAAAAACTCAAATTGGTATGATGCTTAATATGGTCCTTATTGACTTTTATTACATACCCCTGTAAGTCTATATAAAATAAAGGCTTGAGACAACTTTCTTTCTTACCAGCATTCCATTCTTCCCCCTTTCTCCACTTTGGTCTATTCTAAATAATAGTGCTAAACTCATCTACTGATCTCAGCATTCTATATCTATTGTTCTTCTCTGCATATTCCTTCAATGGCTTCCTACTGAATTTAAATCAAACTCTTAGCACTGATATTCAAAGCCAATAACAATGAAACTCTTCCATACATCTTAGCTATGATCTCGAAACATACTTCATCCTACATTCTGCATCTGATATTCAACTCTCTTCCTCTATCATAATCTCATTTCCAATTGCAAGCTTCTCAAGTTTATTCCAGTCTCTAATTATCCATGCCCCCACCTATTAGACTCAGCAGTTCCAGGAGACTCAGCCCTCTCACCGAAGGGGATTTTCAAATGTCATTTGTGTTAACAATTTTTGCAACATTTTATGCTCCCTTAATTTATAGTAAATTCTTGGATGAAAAGGTTATTCATACTACAAACAAATCAGTATGACTTCACTTACATTTCCTAAATAAGTTGCATTGCCTTTCTAGTACATAAGAAAACACTAATATTGATGCATATAGTGCAATTGTGATCAAGGTCTCATTTATTACTATTTTGGAGTTTAGAAGGAATTTTTCCCTTCTTAGGCAATTGGCTTCATGTAATTTTTTCTCTCCTCATTTATAAGCTAAGAAGGAATTTTTTGTGTACATACGTTTTGTAATACCGGAGCACAAAATATCATTCAGATATGATATAAAATAAATGGAGTATTAATTCAGATTCTGATCAGTTTTCAGCCACACTTTTTTTTGGAGTATCCTAAAAACTATGAATTTATGATTGTTTGTACTTTTTTATCCTTATAATACACATAAATATGAGTGCATTATTCACTTTACACTTGATACACTGGAAATCACTTGGAAAAGTCAGTTCACACACACAGATAGTATGACAACATAATCCTATTATTGCTCTGAAGGGAAAAGTTAAAGATGGTATAAAACTGTCTTGCTCTAATCTGGAAAAAATAGATTTTTACAGATGTCTGAAAGTCAAACTGACAACATTAAAAAGTCACCAGATATTGGGTTTTCTTGAAGGCATGCTGTCTTAAGAGGCTAATGTTTGTCTATAGTTAAGGTTCTGGTTAAACAATTACCTGAGGCCATTGTTTAAACATCTAAAGAGATGCCTAAGGCATTGCTAATGCCTTTTATGAAGGGAAGAAAAATGCTTCCTAGTCCCAAATGCAAGAGCGAGAGAAAGCTGTGAATTGTTTTAATGTGATTAGAAATTGTATTACAAAAAGCAAGAGAACAGTGTAATGTCCTGCCCAAAACCCCAAATTATTTTTCCCAGCAGAAAACCATCTCTTTTCTGAAGTCAATGTACGCAAGGGATTATTTATTTCCTAAAAGAAGTGTGGATTGTGGAGGACTTTGAGGTTTCAGAATATGCATATTCATTCATTGTACAGCATCACACATTCTAGGTAATGTAATCAAACATATCAATATAATTATGATATACATTTAAAGGTAAACTCTGTATCACCCGTCTTCTCTATTGACCAGTGGGTAAAGCATTGAGTTTTTTTAAACATAGTGGAGCAGGGCGGAACTGGAAATCCTTCAGCTTCATGATGCAAACGTGACATCCCTTCTGTCACGACCGGCACCCAATACCAGAACAAGTGCCAAGCACCCTGGTCTCGGCTTGGCTTCACCAGTAGTGTGACCACCGTTGGGCTTCGGGAGGAGCCCTCAGCTTAATTGGGTGCCACCTGGACTTAACGAGAGTTGCAAGGCAAGATGTTCTGGCTGGCAAATGGGCACGGCTGTTAGCAGAGTCTTTTGGGCCGAAGGTCACGGTACAAATGGAGCAGGCAAGAGAATCGTCAGACAGGCTGGGTCGAGGCAGGCAGATATCAAGAATCGTCGGGCAGGCAACAGGCAAGGGTCAAAACCGGGTAATCAAACCGATGGGATCAGGCAGAAAGAGTAGTCGAGATGCAAGCAAATGTCAGAGTTCGGATATCAGAATAGTCAGAGACAGGTAGGGATCAAACCGGAAATCACAGATAAAGGTTTCAGGCACAAACAGCACAAGGCTTCAGGAACCACTAGAATAAATATTCTATCACGGGCACCCTCAGGAAGCCCATACAGTCTATTTATACGTTTAAATTTGGCGCCATTGCGAGCTGGCTTCATCACGCCAGCACACCTGCGCCTTTAAGAGACACAGAGGTGCGCGCGCCCATAGTGGCGCTGGAGCATGTGGCACAGGTACTTCTATTACACCTTCTTTCCTGGATAAGGTTTCCTTATAAAAGCTATGTCAGAATGATTCCCTGTGTTATCACTATTCAGTAAGTAAAACTTTTTTCCAGTAGTACCAGTCTCTGCATTGAAGTATAAGAAAGAAGTTGAATAACAGCTATAACGTTTATTGACTAACTCCAGAGGTTTTTATTGCAAGCTTTCAGGACCAGTGTTTCTTCGGGCATGGTTAAAAAATGTAGCTATTTAATAAAAGCAATGCCTTCCATTTCTTCCTGTTTTTTCAACGAATAACAAATAAAATAGTACAACATGCTGCATGCAAGGAAGATGGCGTACACCATTAAAAGTGTAATTTAGATGATTATACATTAGGATTAATAGACTTAACTCCAATGACTCATATTTTATTTGCCTGACATTATAACTTTTTCACTTGAAGTGAAATCTATAATTTAATACTGGTTTTTGTTAAGGTCATTCAATGTGGTTAGTTGCCTGTGGTATAAGTACAATGCTCTCTAATTTAAGTCATGACAGAAGAAACGGCAGAAAACAGTAGGGTGAGGGGAAGATCATTAGATACATCTCTTGGTTTTTGGTCTTGAAATATCATCACTGTTACAAACAAACAACATTCCACTTTTTGGCAGTATTCATCTTTAACCACACTTTTAAATTTGCCCCATGTGCAACATTCCTCTACAGCTTTGTACAAGTTCCAAGAGATGTCCTCATTTCTCCCTTTAACACTAAGGGGTCAATTTATTAAGCTGCAACTTTTTCAGGTCTGGCTTTTTGAAGTAAAAAATCCAAAAAAGTTGCAAATAATGCTATTTTGTTCGGGATTTATTATGCGACAGTGCTGAATATGAAAATACTCTAAAACCTGTCAAAATCATGTAGACGTCAATAGCAGCTGCCAATGGAAGAACTTTCTTTGATTTGTAGCTTTCTGGCTTTTCTGCAACTTTTCCCATTCTTCCTCTTTCTGTTCCAATTCTTTAATACATTTGTGAAAGTGAATTTAGTCGTGGTTTCAAAAACCTCTAAAACCACTAAATGAGATGGTTCCTTTAATAGGCCTCTTAGCATTTTATGGACATCTAAACTATTTAATTAAATCACCAGCCTCTGGACTCTCACAATAACCATAGTGGAAATGAGAAATTCTTAGTACCTGTTTTATTCAGATTGATGGAAAGTAGGATACATTTTCATGTTTTCAGCATAGGTGTTCCAAAGACACTGAAAATAACTGTACCCAGTAAATACTCCTTCAAGCATTCACCTAAGAAAAATTCCAAGAGGACCAAGACCAGTAAACTTCAAACAATAAGGGGCACATTTACTTAGGGTCGAATATCGAGGATTAATTAACCCTCGATATTCGACTTTTGAAGTTAAATCCTTCGACTTCAAATATCGAAGTGGAAGGATTTACCGTAATTTGTTCGATCGAACGATCGAAGGAAAAATCATTAGATGAAACGATTAAATCCTTTGAATCTAACAATTCGAAGGATTTTAATCCATCGATCGAATGATTTTCGTTCGACTAAAAAATTGTTAGAAAGCCTATGGGGACCTTCCCCATAGGCTAACATTGAGGTCCGGTAGGTTTTACTTGGCGAAGTAGGGGGTCGAAGTTTTTTGAAAGAGACAGTACTCTGACTATCACATATTGGAATAGTCAAATGATTTTTAGTTAGAATCGTTCGATTCAAAGTCGAAGTCGAAGTAGCCAATCCGATGGTCGAAGTAGTCAAAAAAATCATTCGAAATTCGAAGTTTTTTTTATTCTATTCCTTCACTCGAACTAAGTAAATGTGCCCCTAATTGTTTATCTGTTTATACAAAAAAAAGAATTGCTCAGGTCATTTTCACATCTGTGGCTCATTTATAGTTCCACAAGACTTACCTTACAATGATGTAAGATGACTGGACCAGATCCTCTGGCATCTGGAACATGAGACCAATGATCTCTTACCTCCTCCATACATACATACTGGATGCAGACAAGAGAGAATGGGGGCATAGGTCATTACTAGGCATCTTTCTCCCCTAGGTCCCCCACAGTTAAGGGTCTTCTGTATTCTATGTATGCCATTGGCAATATTCTAATAATCTTCATTTTACTGTCATTTGTCAGCCAGAGCTTCTACAGTAGACCCTGGGATGTTTTGAAGACAAGCCTTGTATGTTACCTTTAAATAAGGCATCTACATAAAACCTTATTTCACTTACATAAATTAACACTCAGTTCATGCTCAATTCTGCTACAAAGATAAAACATTTTTGCTTGGACCGCATTGCCTGAGAATACTTTGTGTTTACTGCTAACAGAGATGTTGTTATAAGTCTAATTAATAAATTGAGTAGAATCCTGCCTCATATTGTACATATTCTCAGCAATTCTTTCAGTTAATGTTAATATGAAAGCCATATCCTGTAAAATTTCCAAGATCAAATGAGTTCAATTCCCCCCAGTATTTTTTATGCAGTAATATATCAAAGATCTTATTAAAATTGTTCAGCTTAACATCTGCTGCAATTCCACTATATGGCTTTTCTATTCAGTGCAAAAGAGCTAATATGTGTACGGTATTAGTTAAAAAAAGAATATTCATCTTGATCTCTCAGATAAACCATAAAGTATATAGGACACCTATAGGTATTAGCGATGAGTGAATTCATTCACCAGGCATGGATTTGCGGCGAAATTCTTCATCCTGCAAATGTTTTAGCAAAAAAATTTAGCCAAAAAAGTCACCATAAGAAAAAATGGCCATTGACTTGCATTTGGAGTGAGAAAAAACACCCCACAACAGGCATTCAGTGATTGATAAGGTGTACCTGATAGATAATGAGGGGGCTGAAGATTTATGAGTGGAGCTCTTCACTGATTGTAAAGTGTTCAGCAAATTAAGTGTAGAGTTATGCTATAGGCCCTCCTAATGTAAGTTAAGAGGTAAGTTAACTCCTGATGCAAATTCAAAAGGCTGCTAGTTTGGGTAAAGTAATAATAATGGGGGATTTTAATTACCCAGATACTGAATGGAGCAACAGTGCTTGGACAGTTAATGGGAACATGTTTATTAACTTGCATGACAATTATATGGCACAGGTTGTTGAAGAACCCAAACCATGCTATACTAGATCTAGTTATCTCGATTGACCCAGAATGTATAACAAAAGTACAAGTAATTGAACCCTTGGGTAATGGTGACCATAATGTGATCTCCTTAATGGTTAATGTTAAAAAAAAATACACTGGGGCAACAAAAACCCTGCATTTTAGAAAATATAATTTTAGTTTTTTACAGGCTGCCCTTCAGAGCATAGATTGTGGCATTATGTTTTCAGCTAAAAACACAGAACAGAAATAACTGTCATTTAAAATGATATTAAATTGTTACTGTTCTCAAAGTATTTCCTTATGAAGTAAACGTAGACGCACCAAGCCAAGAACCAGCCTATGTGGCTTAATATAGAAGCAAAGGAGTTAATAGGAAAGAAGAGAAAGGCATTTAAAAACTCTGTGGGGAGCTGCATTTAATGAATATAAACACTATAATAAATGTTGTAAAACAGCAATCTGGAAGGCAAAGATAGAAAATGAGGAGTGCATTGAAGCAGAGGCTAAGTCTATCCCCCAAAAGTTTTTAAAATCTATTCATAGTGAAAAAATATGCAGGTTGAAACATATGGCATCCAAAAACCCAGAACAGGTGGCAAGGTTGGGGTCCGGTTTTTTGCTTCGGTAGGATCCCTCTGCTACTTGGATGCCACCAGGTCTTAGAGTAAAAGAACCTGTGTGATGTTCGCTTAGTCCATCACCAAGTGCCAACACTTCTGGGTTGCGCGACGCTCAGGTGGTTCCAGATTTACCCAAAGCGCCACCTTATGTAGTTGTGCAGTGGTGCAAATCTCAAATATTTAAAGGGCAATCTGTCTAACTGTCATTGCCCAATGTAAAGGTTCTTTCTGGTTCCTGGGTGCATTTTGATATTGATTCTAGTCCTGCTATTCTGTGTTTGACCCCAGCTGCCTAGTTTTGACATCTATTCCGATTCCAATTCGTAAAGCATTGTTCTATCTGTGTTTGACCCTGGCCTGTGGCCCTGACCTTGCTCCTGCTATCTGCCTTGGTACCTCACTGCCTTGACTTCACTTATCCACATAGAGTAGGTTTGGTTCCCTCTCTTGCCCAGAACTCTCTCCCTGGTTCTCCTGCAATAAGACCTGGTGGCATATGAGTAGTGGAGGGCTCCACCCAAAGCCAAAGGCGGCTGCTATAGGCAGAAGAGCAGACTGAGACTGCAACCTTGGAGTAAATTCTGGGTTTGGGATAGCTATCATTACAGAACCAAGGCACGAACTTTGGGCAGACAAGGGAACCATAACATAACAGGAGGAATGGGAAACAGAAAATGTATTTGAGGGAGACGCCAAGATCAATCCAATCAAACAATACAGTACAGAAACAGGAGCCAGGCATTTAGTCGAGGACAGAGGCCAGGGTCAAAAGCAATCAGTAACATGGTACAAAGTCAGGATCCAGGAGAAGGGTCAGGCAAAAATTGGTACAGGCAGTGAACTTGCAAAGGTCAGGGATAGGCAAGGGTCAAAGAACAGATATTCAGACTTGAATCACACCCAGAAACTCTCAGAAAATAGACCTTCATTGGACAATGAGAATTAGGTTGTGGTGCATTTAAATATTTGAATTTCTTGCCAGTGTGTTGACATCACATGGTGCTCCAAATATACGCTTTCATGCACGTGCCAAGAGCCAGAAGGAAGGCTGCGGGTATCCCCACCACTCCACTGGACCACCAGATATCCTTACAGTGGGACTCCATTAAATAATGGTACCAGCATAAATGTAAAAGATACTGAAAAGGAAAATGTGCTAAATCAGTTTTTGTCTTCAGTGGTGGAGTTCCGCAACTAACCTCATAGCTCTACTGTTGACTCACCTAAAACTAGTCAGTGGCTGACTCAGGATATGGTTCATAATTAGTGATGGGTGAATTTGTGCCGTTTCGCTTCGCACGCAGAAACAGTGAAAAATTAGCGAAATGGTAGTTTTTTTGCTTCGGCGTCCATTTTTTGGCGAAAATGTGCCTGTGTCCAAAAAACGGATGCCTTTTTGCGAATTTATTCACCGGTGGCGAATCGCGCAAATTTGCTGCGAATTCGCACCTGGCGAATTAATTCACCCATCACTATTCATAATGATTTACTAAAAATTCATGTGAACAAGACACCAGGGCCAGATGGAATGCACCCTTGGGTACTAGGAGAGCTATTAATCCCATCCAGGATGTGACATCCTTGTAGCAGGATCTTGACAAACTAGCAATCTGGCTAAAGTGGCAGATGAGATTCAATGTCAATAAATGTAAAGTTATGCACCTGGGATATAAAAATATGCAAGCCACTTATACGCTTAATGGTACTGCACTAGGCAAATCAATAATGAAAAATGACCTTGGAGTCCTTGTAGATAATAAACGTGGCTGTAGCAAGCAATGCCAATCAGCAGCATCAGCGGTAAATAAGGTCTTGAGTTGTATTAAAAGGGGCATAGATTCACAGGAGGAGGGGGTTATTCTTCCCTTGTACAGAGCACTGGTGAGGCCCCATACAACATAGAATACGCCGAAATGGGCACCGGCATCAAAAAAACAGGCGCCGTCATCAAAACTGGGCGATGGCATCAAAAACGAGACGCCGGCGCCGTTTCGCGAATTTTTCGCCGTTTTGCGAATTTTTCCAGTGAAGCGTAACGGCCTAAATTCGCCCATCACTATTGACAAACCATATATTGGTTTGTATGTCAATCATTCACCAATTACTAATTTGCCCAGATCTGTACACATGATTCACTCAGATCTGTGAGCTGTTTATCGTTAAATATAACATATACAAACTGCCTACACAAAATATAGATTTTAAAGGGATACTGTCATGGGAAAAAAAAATTTTTTCAAAATGAATCAGTTAATAGTGCTGCTCCAGCAGAATTCTGCACTGAAATCCATCTCTTAAAAGAGCAAACAGATTTTTTTATATTCAATTTTGAAATCTGACATGGGGCTAGACATTTTGTCAATTCCCAGCTGCCCCTGGTCATGTGACTTGTGCCTGCACTTTAGGAGAGAAATGCTTTTTGGCAGGCTGCTGTTTTTCCTTCTCAATGTAACTGAATGTGTCTCAATGGGACATGGGTTTTTACTATTGAGTGCTGTTCTTAGATCTACCAGGCAGCTGTTATCTTGTGTTAGGGAGCTGTTATCTGGTTACCTTCTCATTGTTCTTTTGTTTGGCTGCTGGGGGGGGGAAGGGAGGGGGGTGATATCACTCCAACTTGCAGTACAGCAGTAAAGAGTGATTGAAGTTTATCAGAGCACAAGTCACATGACTGGGGGCAGCTGGGAAATTGACAAAATGTCTAGCCCCATGTCAGATTTCAAAATTGAATATAAAACAATCTGTTTGCTCTTTTGAGAAATGGATTTCAGTGCAGAATTCTGCTAGAGCAGCACTATTAACTGATTCATTTTGAAAAAATTTTTTTTTCCCATGACAGTATCCCTTTAAAGAAAACGTTGTATTAATTCAAAATAGGTAATGAAAAATATACCTAATTGAAAAAACATGCATAAATGTTAAGGTAATCAAAAGAATTATATAACCAAGCCTATTCAAAAATACACAAAAAAAAAATAAAGGTTGAAAAAAATCAAAAGAAACTTTTATTTCTAAATGGAATGATTCTGTAGACCACATAATTATTACCAGAAATCTGTGTAACCTCTGTGGTTTTTGAACAGATACACTATTACAGGACGTTTTATGATAACCACACACTGAATCATCTTTCTGAAAGGGCGCATGTTAAGTTCATCAGTCTGTTGATTTCTCTTTGGTGTTCTGTGATTACATAAAGCATCCAGTAGTTTTTTTCATGAAAGGGCTCTCTGTCTATGTCTTCTCCTTCTTTCAAAGAGTCACCTGTTTATTCCAGTCTCCATAAACAGATGAAGTGTTTCATTCCACAACATTGTGAAACTCAAGTTGTCCCTCAAATCATAAAATAAAATATTGTATATGAAGCAATATTAAGTAAAGATATATTGACTTGATCAACAAAAGCAGTTAATAAAAAATAACAAGAGTCTATAAAAGCATTATTGCATCTGTAAGTAAGCAACGAACATTTAAGCAGGGCCTCGTAATAAATTAGACTTTTAAGTAGCAAAACGTCACTTCATTACAAAGTTAATTTGGGTTGTATAAAGCTACCCATCCTTCAAGCTAGTTGTTTGCTGTGTTAATGTCAGGTTCACTCTATTTCTGCAAGATGGCGATACCCAATGCTGCGTAATGACATCAGCAGGGACCTGGTTTATTGCTCAAACTTAGATTCAACTGTTGGGTGTTGCTAGATGTGCTACTGTCAGGGAGCCGGGAGCTCCCTCCAGGGAGGTAGTCAGGATCGAGGAGGAAGCCCTCTTGAGGGAGCAAGGTCGCGGTGTCCAAAGGGTTAATTGAAGGAGTAATCAGAATCCAGGCAAGAGTTCACGGGCAGGCAGATAATAGCAAAGTCCAGGCAAAGGGTCAGAATAACAATCAGGAACAAGATTAAACAATAGCAGCTCACAGGGAACCCAGGATACACTCAGGAAATGTTTCCTATACTTGGGCACTATTCTGGCGTCTAGGTTGCGCTTTTAAGTATGAATTTGGCGCCATAGTGACTTCATTGACCTCCTGACACCGGCGTCGATGCGCTGGCGTGTTTGCTCCGGCGCCGCTACCCACGTGGCGGCCATGGGCGCCGCCATTTTGGGAGCGATGCCGGAAGGAATAGACGCTCCTGGAACTGCTCCGGGCGGCGTTCGTGACAGCTACAATTCTTTATTGACTGGTTACTGGATCCTGATCTTCTTACTTTGACTGCTTGCTCTGATCTTTTTGCCTTTATATGTCTATGAACTTTCTTTAACCCTTCAAATACTGTGTATGTTTCGAATTTTTGAGCTGAAACGTGACACAACGATGAGGCGGCACACAGCAGACGTCACTATGCATCCATGGGCGCAGCCATCTTGCAGAAGCAGAGTGCTCAGAATTGGTATGCTTTTGACTGTTAACTCCAGTAGTTCTTCTACCAATAAATTTGGTATAATGCTATATAAGGTTTGGACAACCATTGTTTAGGACATTGCCCTTTTCTTCACAACTGTGGATAATACGTTACTTATTACAGGCCTAGTGAGTTACAACTCCCTGCAATTGTAGTAGTGCTACAGTGGACTGTTTCTCTCAGGTGGCCCTCATTGGAGAAAGGGTTTCTGTTCTGATTTTCACACACTTTACACTTTACAGGGCTTTCAATAACTCAGTGTTTTCAGAAAACATAGTTAACTGCTTATTTGCTGGAACCTTAATTTTCTATTTAAAAAGCATAGGTTAAAATGATTTGTTACTTATTCAATAAAACTAAAATAACATGCATAGGGAACACAAAGGAGGTTATTTAGTCTGAATGCCAAAAATTCTAATAATTTGTGGGGTTTTTCACTATAAAATCCAATACCCCAAAGATGGAAAAAGTCAGAATACGAAAATCCAGCATCTCAGACCTGCCGAGGTTGTATATAAATCAATGGGAGAGGTCCCTATCCTGTTTGGAAGTTTCTGTTGTGTGCGGTGGAATTAGCTTGAAAATCCAACTATTTCAGACTTTTTGGGGAAAAAAATCGTACTCGATTTTATCGAGCTTGTCCCTGATCCGATTAAGTAGTGCTTTTTTCTTTTTTTTTTTACTGATAAATAAGGTCACATAATGGATTCTAGTTTGGTTGGACTTTTTTATTTTAAAAAATCAGAAAAAAACTATTTTGATAAATAACCCCAAATGTGTGCTACCAAGGATGCAAAGGTAAACTGCTTCCTTACACCAGAATTTCCAAATTAACTCAGAAATTTCTATCACAAAATATACAAGTTTCATGATAATGTTAATAGTATTTAAATAGATACATCTTTACAAGTTGAAGTATTTACAAAGGTTTGATTTCAAAATAAAATATTGAAGTTACATTGCCTTGATCTTTTATATAGATGAATATTACATTTGGACTATCAATAAATGATGTTTGTACGATCAGTCAATATGTGTGCAAAAATTTCTTATGCAAATTAATATTATTTATATGTAGATTGAAGGACATTATTTATAAGGTTCCTGATTACCTCTGTGTGATGAGGGACATGAGAGGATAATTCCTAAACACTCACAAGCTTTGACCAAACAATTCTCCATGTCATTTAAAAAACAAAACATTATTTTCTGAAGGATGAAAAGCTGACCATTACTATACTTGTTAATGCTCTCACTTTATGCCTGTAAGAAGACTTAACTGATGTCAGGGGTTATCTGCACTACAGCAGCTGTATGGACATCACCTGTATCACATGTGTCTAGACTCTGTTCATCTGTTGGAACCCTTGCGTTTCCAAGCATTCCATGCTTTTCTTGGTTATCTTTATTCTGACTACAATGTTTGCCCGACTTGTCTAAAGGTGGCCATACACAATAAGATCCGCTCATTTGTTGAGGTCACCCAATGAGTGGATCTTAACGCGACATTAACACCATAGGCAGGGTGATATTGAGTAAATTCAATTTTTTATCCCTATGGCCAACAGATTGGATTACAACAAAGGAAATGGGCACTGATGGGTTTTAAGACTACATCAAGTATCCTATTCAGCCCTTGATCGAAGGAAAAATCAAACCTGCCCGATCGATATCCGGCCAATTTTTTGACTTGGTTTCGATTAAGAAGACACATTGGAAGTCCTCACATACAGGCAGATAAGCTGCCTAATCGGTCTAAAGGACCAATATCAGCAGCTTTAGTCTACCCACCTTAACTTTCTGCCTGATTATTTACATCAATCCTGTTTTTCCTGCCCTGACCTTCAGTCTGTCTGACTTTCTACTTGCCTAATCCCTGGCACTAGACTATCCTTATCGACTCTCACCACTCAACTAGCTTCATATTCAATCTAGAGATAGCTTGGTGGCAGTTTGGGCTGCTTGTGGGTCATTCCCTACGACTATTCATTCATGACAATACCATTTGCTTATCATGTTAAAACAAAAACAATTACTATACTCAGATCTCTAAAAAATCTAACATCTCTGAGAAAGTTATTCAGATATGGTCACATGGCAAGAATGCTAATTCTGTTAAAAATGAATAAAAAATTAAGTCCCTTACTGTATCAAGAAATAGTGTAATATAAACAAAATGGCATTTGCTTTGTATTGTAACTCTCTAACTTTGTAATCTATCATTTTTGTATTAATAGTGCTTGGCTTGTATCATGTACTGTAGATCTACCTACATATAGTATTATTATTATTATTAGTGATGAGCAAATTTGCCCCAGAAAAATTTGTGAAAACATTTGCTCATCACTAAGGGGGTTAATTTCCAGTGCGGAAACGAAAACTTGAAAAAATTGTGAAAATGATATGAAAATTCAAATTGTAGGGATTTTTCGGATTTTCCGCCTGAAAAATAAGATTTCCAGTTCCTATTGTTTCTCTTGGATTCAACACAAATTAGAATTTTTCTACCGAAAGACAAGGTGGAAACCTTGATATGGGCTGTCAAAACCATAATCAAATCTACAACGATATATATTTGTTAAGCTATGAAGATCTAAGGCTTAATGACAGCTTCCTTAGTGGGGGTTCCTTGGGCGAGGGCGCATATGCATCCTCTGCAGATAGAAATTCTATGGAGGTGGGATCATCACACGTTAGACAATACCATGCACATTCCCTTCAAGCTAAAAAAAGCTTTAAGGTGGTGGTGGATCCAAAATCCTCAAGAAAAGAATGTCATTCCAGGCGCAGAATTTTCTGTTGGTGACAACAGATGCGTCTTTATCAGGTTGGGGAGCTCATCTTGGCGATCAAATAGTCCAAGGGAAGTGGTCATTTCAGGAAAGAAAGCAATATTCAAATTTCAAAGAGTTCATAGCTGTTTGGTGGGCTCTCCAGAGATTCAAGCCTTTTCTGAAGAATCAACAGGTGTTGATCCAGTCAGACAATGTCACAATAGTTTTGTACATCAATCGCCAAGGAGGGACAAGAGCTCCGTTATTGATGAAGAAATGTCATCAATTGATGCAGTGGGCAGAGTGCAATCTATCCCTTCTCAGAGCAATTCAAATAAAAAGAGAAGACAATCGCTTAACAGATCATCTAAGCAGAAACTTCCTGAATATGGGTGGGTGAGTGGGAGCTCAATTTGGAAGTGTTTCATCACAAAGTTCAGATGTGGGGCATTCCTCAGATAGCATCCAGACTCAACAGAAAAGTTAAAAAAGTTTGGTCATTGAGGAGGATAGACAGACAGGTTTTTTTGGATGCAATGTCAATTCAGCGGAATTTCAAGATTGCATATGTGTTTCTTACACCAATGGTTCAAAGAGTCCTGAGAGTGATCGAACAGGACCAGGCATCAGTGATCTTCATAGCCCCATTCTGGCCGAGGAGAGCATGATTCTCAGATCTGATTTCACTATCCAAGAGGGTGTTTTGGCACCTACCTCAGACTTTTCCTTCTGTTTCAATGGAAAGTGTTTCACCCAGACCCTTCTAGGTGGAACCTAACGGCTTGGAATTTGATAAGGTCATCTTGAAGACACCAGGATTTTCTTTTGCATTCTAGGAAAATGTCTACTTAAAAAGTCTATAGTAAAGTTTGGCGAGTGTTTCAATATTGGTGTGATCCCTTCTTCAAGGGATTGTACTTTTTCGGAAATTATGCAATTTTTGCAAGATGGATTTGACATGGGCTTAAAACCAAATACTTTAAAAGTGCATGTAGCAGCCTTTTCAGCTATTTTTGCTAATGCCTTAACTAATGAGCCTTTGAAGATTTCTAAAAGCAGTAATAAGATTAAGACCTTCAATAAATCCCCGGTGCAACTGTGGGACCTAAACTTAGTCCTCACATTATTATGTGTTATTATTATCTGGAACACATAGATCTGAAGCACCTTACTTGGAAGACAGCTTTTTTAGTGGATATTACATCAGGCAGAAGAATTGGGGAGTTACAAGCGTTAGGAGCAAATTCACCTCACACGATTTTCTTTCCAGAAAAAGTGATTCTCAGGATCCTTCCGCAATTTACTCCAAAAATTCCTTCTTCAAGAAATATCAACCATCAAATTGTGTTACCCTATTTCTTCCCCTCTCCTTCGCATTAGAAAGAGGAGGAGTGGCAATATTTGGATGTGAAGAGATGTCTTTTGTGTTACATTGAAAGAACAAAAGACTTTAGGAAATCGGAACATCTTTTCATTTTATTTGGAGGAAAGTCTAGAGGAAATAAGTCTTCAAAATCTACAATTTCCTCCTAGGTTAAAAAAGTCATTACATTGGCCTACACCTCAAAAGAAAAGGATCTGCTGGAGCAGCTGAAAGCTCACTCAACAAGGGCAATCTCTATTTCTTGGGCCGAAAAGTCATCACTTTGTGTGATGGAGGCAATTTGCCAGGACCACTTATGTAATTAAGTCCCCCCTTAGGTCTAGGCCCTTTTGTGTGAGCTGCCTGTAGGACTAAGGGAAAGCATAAAATTTGTATTTAGCTGACATTTTCAGATAAATGATAAGGATATTCTATATTCTATGGTATCTATACTTTTATAGATATATCTATAAAAGTATCTATTTACAGCTACTGTAGATCAAATTTTTCCTCAACATTATTGCAAGTACGTAACCCTCATAAGGAGGGGTCAGGGGAGAGTTAACTTTTATCTAGGATAGTTGTCCTTTCATAAATCCAAAGCAGCTCTGTGTTTTAGTTTTCATGCAGACTTTCATGAATAATAATAAAAAAGTACAAGCTTTCTATATTAATTAAATATTCATCTGGCTTTAGTCCAAAGGGATAATATAAATGATAGTGGCCTTTGCCACTGACCATGACAGGAAAAAAAAAAGAAAAGTTTTTTTCCCAGAAATCTTCCTTTAATCTAGGCTGACGTTTGCTCATGAATATTCTGTGAATAAGAAATAATAAAAATTCTACTCTGAAAAGTGGTGAAGACAATTCTGCCTGAAGAGATGAAATAAAAGCCTAATGATGAGACCAAAAAGATATAAAAACAAAGGAAAAGGTCAGTAATCTCATATATTTTTACTTCAAAACACATTATTTTTCTATATTGAATTGCTATCATTTAGGCCGATTTATTAAACCTTGTTTTTTTTCCGGTCAAGTTTTTAAAGGGGAAAAACTTGAATTTTTAGAGGAAAAAAAATAGAGTTTTTCAAGATTTATTATGGTCTGGCAATTGGAAAATGTTTTTTACCTTTGCAAGAAGTATTATTGTTAAAGGGCATGTAAAGTCTAAAATAGAATAAGGCTAGAAATGCTGTATTTTGTATACTAAATATAAACATGAACTTACTGCACCCCAAGACTAATCAAACAAATAATTAATGCTTTCAAAGTTGGCTACAGGGGGTCACCATCTTGTAACTTTGTTAAACATCTTTGCAAGACTAAGACTGTGCACATGCTCAGTGTGGTCTGGGCTGCTTAGGGATCATCATAAACAAAGCTGCTTGAGTTCTGCATGGCTGGGAAGTAAGGCGGGGACTCCCCCTGCTGTTCATAAGTATGATTGTTTCCCTGCTCAGCAATTAGGGACCGTCTGACAATTCCTATCCACAGCAGTAAATGAAGGGAGAATTTCACTGCATACAGTCAGGTTTCTTATAAAAACGATACACATTTTTTAAATAAAGTATATTTGAGATAGGTTTCTTTTTCATCAAAAAAAGTAAAAATGGGATTTTATTTTTTTGCCTTTACATGCCCTTTAAATTAAGGGGATTTGAGTTTGGGAGTTTGATTTAAAAAATTTTTTAATAAAGTGAGAAGAAGTCGAGTTTAGTAAATAATCCCCTATGTGTGCAAGTAGAATTATGAAGAGGCCCATTCTATTTTTAAAATGTATTTTTCAAAAAGTTTGGTTAGATTTTTTAATACTTTGCAACACAAATTGGGAAAACATTACCTAGAAATAATCTATAAGAAATAAATGACACAGGCTATTATTTATACGCATATTTGAGATCTATATAAACTTTTGTTACCATGCTACCTGAACATTTTTTGTTTTTGGTGCAACCTACTGACTAATATCACTACTTTCCATTTTATTATGTACAAACAGTGTTGCAAATGGTTTGGTCGAAAACACATTGACGGTTCTTTGCAGACACAGACCAAATTACTTATTATTCAAATGATGATAACCTTGACTTTAGGGTAATACAACCACCCACCATGTCAGAAGCTGGGCATTTAGTGTGAGTTTATACAGGTCAAGAATGAATGATGACTCACTGACACAAATGCACAACTGTCACATTCCGCACCCTATATCCAGAACCAGTGCTAGGCTCCCTGGTCTTGGCTCTTGCTTCTGCCTTTAACAGCCGCGTTTCACCTCGGGAGGAGGCTAATTGGATGCCACCAGGTCTTACTAAGAGAGGAGCAAAGCTATAGGTTCTGGACGAGCAAGGGGGCACGATCGTTTCACAAGGATACTGGAATGGAAGACCACTCAACTTGGAAGACTGGCCAGATAACACAGAGTGGAACAGGCAGGCCGCGCTTGGTGCAGGCAGAATAGTCAAAACAGGCCGGCTTGGTGCTGGCAGAGTTCAAGGAATGGTCAGACAGGCTAGGATCAGGATTGCAGAGCGTAGAATATTCAGGCAGACAGGTTTCAGCTTGGAGAGTTCAGAATAGTCAGGCAAAGCAAGGGTCAATAACCAGAAGATCAGACAGGAATCAGTAGGAATAAAGCACCTAGGAATTAGCAAATAGAACCTAACAATGGGCAATGTGCTAAACACTGAATTCCCTTTATATACTGTTTGAATTTCGCGCCATTGTGCGATGAAGATCTTTCTTTGATTTGTGGGTTTCAGGTGTTTTTGACGCTGGCTTTTGTGTGACAGTACAAAAAAGTCATAGTTATTGTGCAACAAGTTGAAAAAGTTGCGGTGTTCCCATAAATTTAATGACATTTGTGGTTTTAGGGAAAGTGAGATTAGTCGTGGTTTCAAAAACCTCTAAAACCAATAAAAGGAGACTGTTGATAAATAGGCCTCCACGTGAGCATCTAACATGGTTATGAATACTAGAAATTAACCTAATTCTCTGTTGGTATATTAGTATGTTTTTTTTCTTTCTTGCAAAGTAAATAAAGCAATTCTTACATTTAATTTATAGATTGTGTGGCCATTAACAATTTCTCTAGTATAGGATTAATTTTATGTTAATGTTAAACCACCCTAAGCCTTTATTATTCTATGCCTATCTTTTCATATACAGTATTATCTTTGTTTTGGCAATGAATATAATACCTCAGTTCTGAGAAATGGCTCATTTACCTATCATGTAAACTTTTTCTCACTTTATTGAAAAAAAATTGACCAAATTCCCAAACCCGAATCCCCTTAAATTGTCGTCTTTAAAATATTGGTTTGACAAAAAGTCACAACAAAATGCAAATCATGTGACTTTTTCAAACTGACTCTCCGAGAACTAGCTTTATCAAGTTGTATCCAAAAAACTTGAATTTATTGGATTATCGAACGGGAACCTGGAAGGTAAAAACATTTTCCAATTGTTAAAAGCACCATTGATTTCACATGATTTTGACAGGTTTTATTGGAAGTATTTTGGGTTATAAATTTTAGCAGCGTTAGAGCATCTTGCTTTTTACCCCTTTTAAAACTCAAACAGAAAATGTGAGGTTTAATAAATATGCACCTTACTATTTCCATTGTCATTCTTACTTGCCTTAAAACAGTTACATATCACCTTACATGAAGGACTGGAAACTGTTCATGACGTGAATAATGTAGACTCCATTATCCACAGGGTTTAAATGTGTCATTTATAAATGATTAACAATACATTAAGAAAAATTTGCTGAAGGCAACATACAATTTTTCCTTAAAATAAAGATATCAGTTCCAGTGAGTCTACTCTAGCGTAACTGTTTGAGTTATGAAACATGGAGTTCTAACAACCCTTTCAAAATAGTGGCTGGTACTACCCAGGGCCTTTAAATTTAGCATTCAGGCTCAATATTCTTATTTTGAGATAAGAATATTGAGCTGAAAATGAAAACTTCAGTTTAGCTTATGTTAGCATAAATTAATCATTTTCAGAAGGACTAATATTCTGTCCCTTAACATCATAGTGTATATATATATATTTCTATGTAAGTCTGTAAAAGGCTTTTTATACAATTCCCAGAAGCAACAGATATGACTAGTAATGGTCGAATCTGGGCCGTTTCACTTTGCCGAATAATTTGCAAAATGACGAAAATTCACAAAACGCGCATCAAAATAATTTTATGGGCGGCAATTTTTGACACGAGCGACAATTTTTATATGCGTGACTATTTTGTTCATTGGAGTCCAAATAAATGTATTCAAAACATTCACGGGTGGCGAAAGCAACAATTTTCAGAAACCCATGTCTGCTCAATTAATTGGCCCATTACTAGATACGACATTTATGTAGGATTTTGCCTCATAAAGCTTCTTATATTTGTACAGGTATGGGATGGAAATGCATTAACCAGAATTTTGGAAAGGCCATCTCTCATAGGGGCAAATTCACTAAGATTCTTAGTTGCGCCAGGCGTAACTTCGCCGCACTTCGCCACACTTCGCCAGGCATAGTTTCACCAGCGCTTAGCAAATTCACTAAAATCCGAAGTTGCGCACAGGGGTAGCGTAAGGTTGTGAAGTTGCGCTAGCGTTGATTCGCTAAGTGAAGCGAAGTTACGCTAGCGAAGGCTAATTTGCATACGGCGCCAAATTCAAATTTCAATGGAGGAATACGTATCAGCACTACAAATGGCTAGAAAAGCTTCAAAACATCAAATAAAATTTTTATTTCGCCCTACACATGTGCCCACTGTCTAGGTAAGTTGCCATGAGTCAGGAAATGTAGGGGGAAGGAGGGGAGCCTATCACCCATAATGTATAAAACACGCCAGCGTTTTTTGGGACTTAGAAAAAAATTTGACTTTTTTTGAAACAATCCCTATCTACTCTATTGCGCTTCGCCAGGTCTGAGGTGGCGAAGGAAGTCTAGCGTAAAAGGTAGCGTTCAGTACACTGCGCGCGTTAGTGAATTTGCGTAGTTACGTCGCTAGCGAAACTTCGCCAGACGTAAGGGTGCGAAGTAACACTAGCGAAACTATGCCAGCGTTCGTTAGTGAATTTGCGCAGTAACGAAAATGCCAAACGCTAGAGAAGTAATGCTAGCGTTCGGCGCTTCTGCGCTTAGTGAATTTGCCCCATAGAATACATTTTAGGTAAATAATTCTAATATTTAAAATAATTTCATTTTTCTCTACAATAATCACACAGTACCTTGTACATGATGGTAACTAAGTTGCATGACTGCATATTGGTGACGAAAATATAGGATTTATTTAAAAAAAAATTTTTTTTTTAGCAGACATAAGGTCTGATGATCCATTAAAAGATCTCTTGAAAAACTCCAGGTCCCAAGTATTCCAGATAATATATCCTACACCTGTACAGGTATGGGATCCAGAAACCCAGTATCCAGAAAGCTTCAAATTATGGAAAGGTAGTCTCCCATAGGTCCCATTTTGTCCAAATAATCTTAATTTTTAAAAAAAAAATATTTCCTTTTTCTGTGTAATAATAAAACAGTACTTTGTACTTGATCCAAATTAAGATAGAATTAATCCTTATTGGAAGCAAAACCAGCCTATCGGGTTTATTTAATGTTTATATGATGACTCAAGGTATGAAGATCCAAAAAATATTTTTTTAAAATAATTATTAATATAGTTAGTTAAACACAGTGGCTCAGTGGGTAGCATTGCTGCCTTTCAGTGGGATCCTAATAATATTGGCCCTATCGTATGTGAATGTGACAGGGACCTTAGATTGAAGCCTTAGATTGGACGTCATTTTTGCCCAACTTGGTGAAAATTTTTGCTCATCACTAGCCAGGACTATGAGGCCAAAAATATCTCATTGTGCAGTGCTGCATTTACATTTGCCTTCCTTTTACTCATTCTAGATCCAGCGTACAGCATATTCAAAGAGGGAAACAGCTTTGAATTCATAATTTTGAAAACTATTGCTTTCATTACGGCAAATGCACACAAATTAGAGTTTCATTAAGGTCTGTTTGCAGTCCCCTCCTTCAGAAATAAATCTGTCTGAGAGCCAACATAATTAGAAAAATTAATTTATAACATTTTTTTTTTCAGTGAAGGCTGTCTTAATAGGTTTTTAATGGGATCTGGAAAACAAGTAATATATGGACTGAAAGGACAAAGGTCTTGAAGACGATATTAATTTACGACACCTTCTATCAATGTATCATCCCTTCACAGTATATTCCCTTAGGGCATGTGTAGAATGAAAAACAAAAAAAGATATATATTGAATGCAACGGATTTGTTAAAAATGTACATAGGCAAGAAATGACTATCTTGCTGCAGATTTCTATGACTCTAGTTTTCTGAATTTGTCTCTAGTGATGGGCGAATTTGCGCCGTGGAATTCGCGAAACGGCGAAAAATTCACTAAATGGCGCAGGCGTCTCGTTTTTGACACCGGCGCCCATTTTTGATGATTTTTGGCGAAAACATTTTTTGACGCCGGAGAATTTTTTCAGGCGAATTTTCATGGGCGTTTCGCGAATTTATTCGCTGGCGGCAAATTGCGCAAATTCACCGCGAATTCGCGCCTGCCGAATAAATTCGCCCATCACTATTTGTCTCTCCTTCCATGGACACAGCTAAGTGGAACTACAGTATATAAAGGATTAACACTTTCATATACTACTTCCTGCCTGGACACTGAAGATATATAATCTGTAGAGGTCACATGACAAGATGATACCATTTCCAGAATAACTGTATTCAACACTGGGACTGTAAGTTCTAGATAATGCATAAGGTAAATGAGATAGATTTAAAGGAAACATGTTTAACCTGGAATCAGTACAGTATAATATTTAAAGGAGAACTAAAGTTTAACTAAAGAAATAGGACAGATATGTTGTAAATTATGTTTTGTTTATTTAGCAGAGTCTCCAATTATACTCCGATAGCTCCCCATATTCTTTTTTGCTGATTCACTGCACATGCTCTGTGCTGCTGTCACTAGTGATGGGCGAATCTGTGGCAAAATTTGCGAAACAGCTACAAATTTGCGAAACGGCAAAAATTTTGCAAAAAGCATTGAAGTTAATGGGCATCCGAATAATTTTGTCACCGCAGTTTCGTGAATTCATTCACTTACGGCAAAACATGGAATTTATTTGCCCATCACTAGCTGTCACTTACTGAGCTTAGGGACCGACGCACAATATACTGAATATATATAATATACATTTCATAATATATAAGGCTGATTAGTAAATAATTTGCTTTTTGTGGTTCATGGCAGCTCAAAAACCAGCACAAATAGCATTGGAATGTAATAATCAGCCGTGTAGCATCAGTTTCTATGACAGACCAGACGTTTTCACCTCTTTGAGGTTTTCATAGTTGAAGAGAGAAGGGAAGCTTAGAAAGGTAAAGCAGCTAAAAGAGTTGAAGTTGAGCTTCTTGTAATTTAGAGACCAAATAAGACTCAATGCAGTGAGAAAGGTATGTTATTCTGAAGGATGTTTAGAATAATTTTAGAGAAAGAGAAAAAAAGTTGACTTACTATTTGATACGTACAGCTAAATTCTGCTGTGACTGAAATATTCCATTAGATCTGAAGATTTTTGCATTCCCAGTGATGTTTAACCACCCTCGGCCAATATTATTGATGGGGCTATGTAAGGGGCAAAGATGTCACAGGCTAAGGGTAATGAAGACATAGACAAAAATAAGATGATTATAATCATGCATTCAATATAATTCACAATAATTCACAATATTCATCCATTCAATATTCATCTATTCAATATTAATCTATACAATATAGATGTACAATATAGATACAGTACCATTTAATAAGAAGTAAGATAGAACATGTCGGAATAGTATTTTCATTATCTCATTATTTTTCTTGCAACAAAAATTACATTACAATTATCTGCAATTTAACAACCATAGAAATGAGGAAATAGTTCTGAAAGGATGCAGAATAGAGGGAAATTATTAGTAAAAGTACATTTCTATATGCCAATCTGTCTGCTTTAGACAGAAGGGGTTAAAGTTATGAGAATTGACCAGACCGAGCTCACTGTACAGGCTGTAGAGATTAGAACTATTGCCCCAACTGGATTTGCTAGTACATAGTTACATAGTTACATAGTTACATGGTTAAATCTTGTTGAAAAAAGACAGAGTTTAAGTTCAACCCCTCCAAATGAAAACCCAGCATCCATACACACATACTTTCACATAAATTATAAATACCCATACCTATACTAACTATAGAGTTTAGTATAATAATAGCCTTTGATATTATGTCTGTCCAAAAAATCATCCAAACCAAGGCATTAACTGAATCACCTGGCAGTGCATTCCACAACCTCACTGTCCTGACTGTGAAGAACCCCCTACGTTGCTTCAAATAAAAGTTATTTTCTTCTAGTCTAAAGGGGAGGCCTCTGGTACGGTGATCCACTTTATGAGTAAAAAGGTCCCCTGCTATTTGTCTATAATGTCCTCTAATGTACTTGTAAAGTTTAATCATGTCCCCTCGCAAGCGCCTTTTTTTTTAAGAGAAAACAACCCCAACCTTGACAGTCTAGCCCAACCCCCAACCTTGCTGGACAGTGGGGGGGGGGCAGTAGATGTGATCTATTTGGATTTTGCCAAAGAGTTTGATACTGTGCCCCACAAACGACTGCTTTCTAAACTAAGGTCTGTTGGGCTTAATGAAGTCGTTTGCACGTGGATAGGAAACTGGCTACAGGATCGGGTACAGAGGGTGGTTGTTAATGGGACATTCTCTACTTGGAGTAAGGTTCTTAGTGGGGTCCCCCAGGGCTCGGTATTGGGTCCACTTTTATTTAACGTGTTCATTAATGACTTAGGGGAGGGTGTTGTAAGTAATGTATCAGTGTTTGCAGATGACACAAAACTATCCAGCCCAATTAATTCCATCCAGGATGGGGCACTTGCAACAGGATCTTGACAAACTGGCAATCTGGGCAGCTAAGTGGCAAATGAGATTCAATGTTGATAAATGTAAAGTCATGCACCTGGGATGTAAAAATATCCACTTATACCCTTAATGGGACTGCACTAGGCAAATCCATTATGGAAAAGGACCTTGGAGTCCTTGTAGATGATAAACTTGCCTGTAGCAAGCAATGCCAGTAAGCAACATCAAGAGCAAATAAGGACTTGAGCTTTATTAAAAGGGGCATAGACTCGAGGGAAGAGGGGGTCATTCTTCCACTGTATAGAGCACTTGTAAGACTCCATCTAGAACATGCCGTACAGTTTTGGTCTCCATCACTCAAACAGGACATTATTGTATTAGAGAGGGTACAGAGAAGGGCAACTAAGCTTTTAAAATGTATGGAAAATCTTAGCTATGAGGAAAGACTGGCCAAATTGGGGATGTTCACACTGGAGAAGAGGCGCTTAAGGGGTGATATGATAACTATGTATAAATATAAAAGGGGATCATATAATAATCTCTCTAATGCTTTATTTACCAGTAAGTCTTTCCAGCTGACTAGGGATGTAGCGAACCGCCGATAATGTGTTCGCGAACGCTGTTCGCGAACACCGGCAAAAAATGCGAACAGTTCGCGAACAGTTCGCGAACTTCGAACATCCGAAAATCGTTCGATTCGAACGATCGAAGGATTTTAATCGTTCGATCGAACGATTTTCGTTCGAATCGAACGATCGAAGCCATTCGATCGAATGATTTCATTCAATCCAATGGCTTTGATCGTTCGATTCGAACGAAAATCCTTTGATTTTAGCGATCGAATGGTCGAATGGTCGAACGATTTTGACGCGAACGCCTATTGGCGAACATCGCGCGACGTTCGCGAACTTGCGGCGGACGCGAACAGCCGATGTTCGCGCGAACAAGTTCGCCGGCGAACAGTCCGCGACATCCCTACAGCTGACACAAGGTCACCCATTCCGATTAGAAGAAAAGAGGTTCCGCCTAAATATTTGGAAGGGATTTGTTACAGTGAGAGCTGTGAAGATGTGGAATTGTCTCCCTGAATCAGTGGTACAGGCTGATACATTAGATAGCTTTAAGAAGGGGTTGGATGGTGTTTAGCAAGTGAGGGAATACAGGGATATGGGAGATAGCTCATAGTACAAGTTGATCCAGGGACTAGTCCGATTGCCATTTTGGAGTCAGAAAGGAATTTTTTCTCCTCTGAGGCAAATTCAAGAGGCTTCAGATGTTTTTTTTTATTGCCTTCCTCTGGATCAACTAGCAGGCAGATTAAAAAAAAACTAAAAGGTTGAACTTGATGAACATGTCTTTTTTCAACCTTACTTACTATGTTACTATGTTACCCTCATAATTTAACTCTTCCCTCCCTCTAACCAGTTTAGTTGCACTTAGTCTCTGCACTCTCTCCAGCTCATTTATATCCCTCTTAAGGACTGGAGTCCAAAACTGCACTGCATACTCCAGGTGAGGCTTTACCAGGGACTAGTGATGGTCTCATTTTTGACGCCGGCGTACGGTTTTTTATGCCGGCGTCCATTTTTTTGGACACAGGCGCACATTTGCAGGCAGAAATGCGCCGGTGTCCATTTTTTTTTTTTGACGCCAGCGAATTTTTGCAGCCGTTTCGCAAATTTATTCGCAAAGTCGCTGCAAATTCACACCTGCCTAATAACTTCACCCATCACTACCAGGGACCTATAAAGAGGCATAATTATGTTTTCAGCCCTTGAATTAATTCCCTTTTTTATGCAAGACAGAACTTTATTTGCTTTAGTAGCCACAGAATGACACTGCCCAGAATTAGACAACGTGTTATCTACAAAAAACCCTAGATCCTTCTCATTTAAGGACACTCCCAACACACTGCCATTTAGTGTATAACTTGCATTTATTTATTTTTGCCAAAGTGCATAACCTGCATTTATCAACATTGAACCTCATTTTCCAGTTTTCCAACTTAGACAAATCACTCTGCAAAGTGGCAGCATCCTGCATGGAACCTATAGTTCTGCACAATTTAGTATCATCTGCAAAAATAGAAACAGTACTTTTAATGGCCACCTCCAGGTCATTAATAAACAAGTTGAAAAGCAAGGGACCTAGTACAGAGCCCTGCGGTACTCCACTAACAACACTGGTCCAATTAGAAAATGTTCCATTTACCACCACTCTTTGTAGTCTATCTTTTAGCCAGTTCTCTATCCAGGCACAAATACTATGTTCCAGGCCAACATTCCTTAATTTAACCAGTAACCTTCTTTGTGGCACTGTATCAAATGCTTTAGCAAAGTCTAATTAAATCACATCCACTGCCATCCCAGAATCGAGGTCCCTGCTTACCTTCTCATAAAAAGAAATTAAGTTAGTCTGGCAAGATCTATTACGCATAAAACCATGCTGGCAAACACTCATAGTATTGTGAGTTGTAAAGAGGAAAATACTATTTTTTCATACAAAAAAAAAACTAGATTTTTTTGGGATTTAGTTTGATGGTGTTAAAAGTGAGATGAAAAAAGTACTCCAACTCAGACCTGCAGATCATGTAAAAGTCAATGGCAGATGTCCCGTTAACAATTGGAAGATTTCTGAGTTGTGCTGAGTTTCCGAAAACATTTGAGGTTTTAAGTGCAAAATTTAAAAAATAGCAGGATTCAATTTTTTTTTACGATTTTATGGAGACTTTTTCCAGACAAGAAAAATTTGTGAAAATGCATTGATAAATAGGGTGGAAAGGTCTGTGCAGATTTTGTTGCAGTAGTTTTCATAAATAAGTGAGAACTTTTCAGAGTTTGATAAATAATCTCCTTTTTGTTAGTTTGTATTGCAAATAACATTTGCTTAAATTCTGCACTTTGGCAAGTTCTCAATTCTCTGTAAAACTCTGTGTAATAACTAGATGATATAATATAATAAATAGTAATAGCTAGGACAATCATTTGAAAGCATATGCATGAGATATGTTTGCTGATTTGAGGTGCAGCTATTTTTAATAAATATTATATTACATATTTGTGTGCTGTATGGGAGTAATATTTCACACTCTATTAAACAGCCCTTTTAAAAGGGAGAACCTATCCAAGAAATACTGGATTACAGGCAGTAGATAGGAATTAAGGTTCAATAAAAAAGGATTTGGGAACTTAAATGTCAACAGTGGAATATGTCCAATGCACATCCTTATTGTTCCCTGCAGATTCAGGTATTAGCACATTCAGTCATCAAATTATAGAGGATTAGAAGATCCTGCCTGTATTGATAGTGAGCCATTCATTCGAAGGGAAAATGGCTAGGAAGCTGGACTGTGCTAATGAAACCATCAGCCATTCTGTTTTGGCCAGAGATCTAGATATCTGCAATAACAGAATATTAGCCTGACAACATCCAGAATAATTAAAGGGATCCTGACATCGGAAAACATGTTATTTTCAAAACACATCAGTTAATAGTGCTACTCCAGCAGACTTCTGCACTGAAATCCATTTCTCAAAAGAGCAAACAGATTTTTTTATATTCAATTTTGAAATCTGACATGGGACTAGACATTTTGTCAATTTCCCAGCTGTCCCTGGTCATGTGACTTGTGCCTGCACTTTAGGAGAGAAATGCTTTCTGGCAGGTTGCTGTTTTTCCTTCTCAATGTAACTGAATGTGTCTCAGTGGGACATGGGTTTTTACTAATGAGTGCTGTTCTTAGATCTACCAGGGAGCTCTTATCTTGTGTTAGGGAGCTGCTATCTAGTTACCTTCCCAATGTTCTTTTGTTTGGCTGCTGGGGGGGAAAGGGAGGGGGGGATATCAATCCAACTTGCAGTACAGCAGTAAAGAGTGGTTGAAATTTATCAGAGCACAAGTCACATGACTGGGGCAGCTGGGAAATTGACAATATGTCTAGCCCCATGTCAGATTTCAAAATTGAATATAAAAAAATCTGTTTGCCTTTTGAGAAATGGATTTCAGAATTCTGCTGGAGCAGCACTATTTTTTTCCCATGACAGTATCCCTTTAAGAAGGTTTGTAATGCAGACTGGAGGCAGAAAAATGCTGCACTTAAAATGTACTAAATTATGTAACATAGTAACATAGTAAGTAAGGTTGAAAAAAGACACATGTCCATCGAGTTCAACCTTTTTTTTTTTTTTTATTAACTACCTATCTAACTACCTATCTGCCAGTTGATCCAGAGGAAGGCAAAAAACCCATCTAGAAAAAGAATGTTGTAAAGGTGATAATGGGATTGGCTAAATGAAAGGATGATGATTACACCCATGCAGGTAACTACGGTCCTTTCATAAAGTATTTTAGGAGAACAAGAAAAATAAAAGATTGCAATAATTATTTGACCATTTAGCCAATCCGCTAATTACATTTAAAGCCCTATCATGTGCTCTTCCACTTTTAGGAATGCCATATGAGAACACACTATGCTACAAAACACAAATGAGTTAACATAATAAAAATTGCAACATTTGAGCCAGATACAACCCATAGCAAAAATGTTTTGTGTTTGTTTTTTCTAATCTGTGACTAGTAAATGCTATTTGCTGATTGGTTGTTACAAGACCTGATGTAAATGCTCTCTCAAATGTGAGCAAAAGATTGTAAAAGCTTCATTTCTGGCATCATTCGAAAGTAGTTAACCATAGACCTGTGCCTGTATAACCTTTAGCCAGTCCAAAGAAATACTACAGACTTTAGATAACATGAAAATGTGTGACCGTGATCTTTTCCAGCCTGTTATTGTGGCAAGACATTGTGAGCCATCTAAGAAAAAAATCTAGCTAAAATTTGCTCCATCTAGAATTTATATTGCAGGTTTTTTCTGATGTTTTCATAGAGTTTGTGCAGCCAATAAATATCAGACTGGAAGTTCATTCAAATGTAAGTCAAGCATCATTTTCTCTGCGGGACATATGATAACTGGTTGTGCCTATGAAATAAATAGTTAATAACAATTATTAATATCCTTTTGTGCCACCCTATTCCACAATGCTTTTAAAGAGAGATTATAAAGCCTTCACTGCCCCAGTGGAGTTTTCAATCCAAGGTCTCCATCATCTACATTATGGTCAGTTCTACCAGGAGCCAAATAACTTGCCTGTGGGTTTTTAGAGTATGGGAGTACTGGCACTACAAATCTGGCCATGAATAAAAATGGTATGTGCATAGAAAGTTTTCCTTATTAAGTACAGGCTTATTAAAGGAGAAATAAGCCCTAAAATTGAATATGGCTAGAAATGGCATATTTTACATAAGAACTTATTGAACCAGCCTAAGGGTTAGTTCACACGAGGAGATTGGGGGACATTTTGTCGCCTGGCAACTAATCGCCTCGTCTTCTGAGCGACAATCTCCCCGTACTGCCTCAGCGTTTTTTCCCATAGGCTACAATGAAAAGTTGCCTGCGCTAATGCACAAGCGGCGATGCGTTTTCTATAGTCGCACGAAGTTGCCTCACACAAACGCATCGCCGCAACGTCGCTCAGAAGACGAGGCGATTAGTCGCCAGGCGACAAAATCTCCCCGAATCTCCTCGTGTGACCTTACCCTAAAGGTGCAGCATCTCTATACTAGTAATGATTCAGGCCTTGTCACAGGAGTTTTCCATCTTGAGGGGAAATTCACAAAAGGGTGAATTTTCGCCTCGGAACGCTCCGTCACACATTGTCCAACTTCGACAGATGTTAATTTGCAGGGTGTATGCTAATTCATCAAAATGAGATGTTATGTCTCAGCAGACTAATGCTGGCGAAGTTTCGCTAGCTATCGTAAATTCATCAGCGCGAGCATTTCATTGCGAACTTTCGCTACCATTCATTTCTGCCTAGCAAAACTTCATTAACACACTACACTCAGGTCAATTTAAATAGGACAGGTACATACAGGGTCATATATATATGTCTTTATTAGAGATGTGGTGAAATTGCTTGAAGTGGCCACTTAAAAAAAAGTCCAAGGAAGCAAAATAAAGACAAAAGAGATCCTCTAATGTCCTAGACATGAGCCCACCCTAAAACAAATGTGGCATGACCATCAAATGGTTAAAAAAATAAAAAAAATAATAATAAAAATTAATTCTAAATATAATCCCACTATAATATATTAAAAAATGCCAGTGTTTTAATGACTTTTCGCCATACAGGATATGATCTCACTGTCACTGATAGGATTGATGAGGATGTTGCTTCAGCTTATGAGTTCCCCCAGTATAACCTGGTGAAGCAGACTCTGGCAAAGGGGTAACATAATTAAGAAGCTAAGCTTAGGGGTCATCATAAATCATCAAGCAGAAAATGAGGTTGGCCTTTAATAAATCTACAAGCCTGATTATTAATTTTTTTGGTAATTGTGCTGCTTTCTAAGATGCCAGGTACCAATAATCTGAATTATTTACTAACCAGTCTTTTATTGGGACTAGTGAGGGGCAAGTCTGACCTGTTTCGCTTTGCCAAAAATGTTTGGCAAAAAAATTCACCAAACTCATTGAAGCTAATGGGATTTTTTTTCCCGCAACAATTTGTTCAAGAACTGGACATTTTTTTAAAGTGGCAAAACAAGGCAAAATATTACGCTCATTCCTAATGAGACATTTATATTAGATATATTTAGTATATATTTTGCTGGTCCCTAAGCTTAGGTAACTGCAGCACAGAGCATGTGCAGTGAATCAGCAGAAAAGAAGATGGGGAGCTACTGGGGCATCTTTGGAGACACAGATCTTTACTGCTAAAGGTCTGTGGTTGCCTTGGGCTGGTACAGAAGCACAAAACATAATGTACAATATTTATGCCTTATTTACTTTAGTTAAGCTTTAGTTCTTCTTTAAAGTAAAAGTACATATAGCAATACATTTTTGCAATAAAAATATGAAAAGATGGGGCTGATCAATTTCCTGGTCCTGTGTTTTATTAATTTATGCTGTGAAGTCAATTCAAGACAAATAAAAGAGTCCTCTGCACTCAACCCATTATCAATATATTTAAGACAGCGACATTTTGTGCTACTGCTACTGAAAAATGCCTTCCCCTTTAAACAAAACAGGGATTGTTTGTCCATATATTGCAATATATTTAAGCTGAACAACTACGTCAAAGTCATCCCATATCTGGCCAGTCCTACACTCAACTTGCATCTGATTCATTAAGAATTCTATTGCTTCATTATACATTTTACACAGGGACTAAGTTTTACCTGCAATTTACTTGCTGCTTTCAAGGTTAAAACTCCCAAACATGGTTGCCTTTTTAATGGCCATCACTGGGATCACCTGGTGGCCAATAAAAAGGACCGCCATGTTTGGGAGTTTTAACCTTGAAAGCAGCAACTAAGTTGCAGTTAAAGCTGAAAATTAAGCATAGGACTGGCCAGATATGGGATGACTTTGACGTAGTTGTTCAGCTTAAATATATTGCAATATATGGACAAACAATCCCTGTTTTGTTTAAAGGGTAAGGCATTTATTTGTTAATAGCTGTATGTACAAAATGTTTCAATGTCTTAAATATATTGATAATGGGTTGAGTGCAGAAGACTCTTGTATTTGTCTATATGTATTTTGTGGTCACAGCCTCATTGCACCCCCGCCTAATGGTTTTAAAAATTAGTGGTGAGCACAACTTTCCATTGGCAGCCATACAAGCACAAGACAAATAGTAGATAACAGATACGCTATTCAGAATTGCATTGTATACTACAGGGCTTACCTGTTATCAGCTGTTTAACTTGTGCAGTTTATCCTTTTTCAGCTTTGAATGGCTGCCCCCATAGCTTCCCAGCATCTTGTAAATGTATACTATAGTAGAATTGCTGAAGCAAACAAACCAGTCTTGCCAGTGCAGGGCAACACAACACTACTAAAGTTGGAGAGCTGATCATTTTACTTGGAGAAAATATCTAAAATTTAGGCAAGCACTGTTTGCAAAACTTTACCTATGGAGTTTATTAAATACAATTATGCATAAAGTGCTCTGCTGTGATATCAACACAAGCAAGTGTTTGCTATTCTGCCTCTTACACTAGCATTTAATCTTTCCGACGAGACAAAATTACCCTCAAAATAATGGTTTTCAGTTCTTCGGTAAAATTTTGTATTACTAACTATATTTGTAATTAAATTCAAAATCTGGCACAGCAGTAAACTTAATGCAAAGCTTGAAAAGGCTAACAGGAGGGCAAGTGATAATCTCTCAAAGCACTCAAACCATTCCATTAAAAATAAACCTACGTAATTGATTTCAGAACATTAGTGAGTAATGTGTGATTCTCTAGCAAGACATGTTGAAATACCATAACAAATGCTAAATGCAAAAGATGATTCAGTTTTGTTAACTTTTTGATAGGAAGACATGAGAGAAAACGAATTATATGCTACATCGATACTCAAATGGAATTTCCGATCACTCTACCTTGTGAAGAAGAGTCCATATATGTGTCCCTTATTTTGCCTGGCCCAATTATATGCAAAAACCTTGAGATTTACTTTCAGATTTTGGGTTGGATTTGCCTTTCTTAGCTCCCAAGGCTCCAAAGCCTCCCCATCCAAGCCATGTTTACTGTACACATGGTTTAAGTATTTTTGATTTAAATACTTATAGCTCTTTATCCATTCCACTGCTGTATACAGGGCCGCCATCAGGGAGGGACAGGGGGGACAAGTGTCCCGGGCCCAGGCCTGAAGGGGGGCCCAGCAATGCTGCATTTTTGAAAGAGCCAGGTCCCCCTTACGAGTGCCCAAGCCGTGTGGCCATTTCGCAGGTTGCCGAATGCGGAGGTGCCGAAAAGCCAAACAGCCGAAGCCGAAGTCCCGAAGCAGCGAAAAATCCCGAAGTCCCGAAAAAAAAAGGAGCCGAAGTCCCGAGGCGGCGAAAAAAGACCCGAAGTCCCGAAACCAGCCGAAATTAAAGTCCTAAATTGGTGAAAAGACCCAAAGTCATGAAAGGAGGCGAAGTTGAAGTCTTGAGTTCAATTCTACTAAACACCAGTTTGTGGGGTTTTTTTTTAATCCCCTGGCCACCAATGTATTATTTTAATATTCTATAGGCCCCTGCCACCAATATTTGTTTTGTAACTTGTAAGGGGGGCCCTGGCACCATTTAAAAAAAAAGCTTGCAATGTTTTTTATTTTTTTTAACTTGTAAGGGGCCCTTGCCACCAAAGTTAGAAAAAAATTAAATTTTTTTAAAAAATTTTTTTGGGGCCCCAATTTTTTTTAACTTGTAAGGGGGGCCCTGCCACCAATGTTTTTTTATAACTTGTGTGTGAGGGGGATACTTTTTTAGCGCTGATGTCTGTGTGGTCTTTTAACTGTGATGTGAAGTGGGCGGGATATGTGGTGGGGCTCGGGCGTGAGTGTATGGGGCCCCCTGATTTCTAATGGTGGTCCTGGCTGTATATTTCAAATATATTCTTTTGTTTCCCCTCTCCAGCTCCTTTTCCCGTCCTCTTGTGTAAGTGACCATTTTTGCTCAGAAAACTGTGTTTGAAAATGACAGCTTAATCAGCAATGAGTGCAATGAAGGATGCTAAGGCTCATTCTTCTGGATACTTCATGCTTTGCAGAAAGCTTTCAATTGCAATCTTCTAAATTCATTTTCATAACTTGCAGTATTACCAGCAGCAAGGAACCAGGATGATGATATGCAAATGAGAACATTTAGTGGACTCTCATCTTTTATAGCCTCTTGATGCTATAGGAACACAGCAAACAATGAGCTGCAATACAATTAAATAAATATGCTGAAGTATTATTTCTATATCAAGTATTGCAGTATTTCTGTACAAGTCCTGGAGTATGCTTGTGATTGATGTTATAGGAACAGTAACATCAAAAATGAAAGTGATTTAAAGTAATAAAATATACAGTAATATAGTGTTGAGATGCACAGTAAAACAGGTATGTTTGCCTCAGAAAGACAACTATAGTTTAAATAAACAAGCTGCTGTATAACCATGGGGGCAGAAATTCAATGCTAAAAAAGGAGAAAAAGCACAGGATACACAGCAGATAACAGATAAACTTTGTAGCAAACAATGGGATTCTGCAGAACTTCTGTTATCTACTGTGTATCCTGTGCTTGAATGGCCGCCCCCATGGCTACACAACAGCTTGTTTATATAAACTATAGTAGTACTTATCTAATATCTACTGTGTATCCTGTGCTTGAATGGCTGCCCCCAAGGCTACACAGCAGCTTGTTTATATAAACTATAGTAGTACTTATCTGTTATCTACTGTGTATCCTGTGCTTGAATGGCTGCCCCCCATGGCTACACAGCAGCTTGTTTATATAAACTATAGTAGTACTTATCTGTTATCTACTGTGTATCCTGTGCTTGAATGGCTGCCCCATGGCTACACAGCAGCTTGTTTATATAAACTATAGTAGTACTTATCTGTTATCTACTGTGTATCCTGTGCTTGAATGGCTGCCCCCATGGCTACACAGCAGCTTGTTTATATAAACTATAGTAGTACCTATCTGTTATCGACTGTGTATCCTGTGCTTGAATGGCTGCCCCCATGGCTACACAGCAGCTTGTTTATATAAACTATAGTAGTACTTATCTGTTATCTACTGTGTATCCTGTGCTTGAATGGCTGCCCCCCATGGCTACACAGCAGCTTGTTTATAAACTATAGTAGTACTTATCTGTTATCTACCTGTTATCTACTGTGTATCCTGTGCTTGAATGGCTGCCCCCATGGCTACACAGCAGCTTGTTTATATAAACTATAGTAGTACTTATCTAATATCTACTGTGTATCCTGTGCTTGAATGGCTGCCCCTATGGCTACACAGCAGCTTGTTTATATAAACTATAGTAGTACCTATCTGTTATCTACTGTGTATCCTGTGCTTGAATGGCTGCCCCCATGGCTACACAACAGCTTGTTTATATAAACTATAGTAGTACTTATCTGTTATCTATTGTGTATCCTGTGCTTGAATGGCTGCCCCCATGGCTACACAACAGCTTGTTTATATAAACTATAGTAGTACTTATCTGTTATCTACTGTGTATCCTGTGCTTGAATGGCTGCCCCCATGGCTACACAGCAGCTTGTTTATATAAACTATAGTAGTACTTATCTGTTATCTACTGTGTATCCTGTGCTTGAATGGCTGCCCCCATGGCTACACAGCAGCTTGTTTATATAAACTATAGTAGAGTTTCTGAAGCAAAGACACCAGTTGTACCAGTGCAGGGCAACACTATATTTTAGTGTTATCCCATAGACTTCAATAGAGACTCCATGTGATAAACAGTGAGATCAATTTTTCGAAATTGAATTGCATCTCAAATTGAATCCATTTTCTCAGTGAATTGAATCTGGCCCAATGACTGATGTCAGAAAATAGTGATGTAAGGTATAATGTAAGGTATAATGTAAGGTATAATGGGCCATATTCAATTAAGGGAGATAAAGGTTTCTCATGTGAGAACTCATGGATTAGATTCAGTTTGAGATGCAATTCAATTCAGAAAAAAACATATCTCACTACAACGTATCTGTCAAGTGAAAACCCAACTGAAGTCTATGGTGAAAAACTGGAAATGAATTAGGTGAAAAGTTTTTTCTCTTTGAATCGAGTCTCGTCCAGGACTTTTCACTTGATTAAAGCATAAGGTAACTTTTTCTCAATTAATCTAATCTGGCCCATTACCTGTATTGTCAACAGTGTCACCATTGATGATATAATTTGCCATGTGATCATTAAATACAGTGACAACATAAAATGCTTGCAGGTGAGAGCAGTTACACTTGAATGAAACTTTTATTTTTAATTTTATCGTGTTTGTTGTTTCAAATAACACTCCCTCAGCTGCTACAGTTCTCATCCTCCAGTGGTATTGAAGCAGGCTCAGTTGAAGGATCTGGAACACAAAATTACAACCTTTTTCAATTAAAATAAATGTTTAGCCATGTGAATTGTGTGCACTATATGCACCAATAACTCAGCATGAGCACCCTTCCAATTGATGCAATGTGTTGCAAAGCTCCGGAGCCTTATATTGATTTGAGTTTTCTGTTATGATTAACACTAACTAATCTTGAATTGTTTCCGTGTAGAACATTTCATTAGGATTATGAAACTGTGATTTTTCAATTTTTGCTTTGCATAAATGTTTGTTGATAAATCCCATAAGATTATTCCAGATATTGCACTGATTGGTTTCATCAGCATACACCAGAGCCGCTATATGTATTGTTACATTTTCTGGTTCATGCTTCATGAATATTAAGTCATGCAACTGGGAAACAAATTATTTAAATTATTTGTTATTACATATTCCTACTCCAAAACCACATTCAAATTTTCCCCCGAAAAGACTTCATTTCAATAATAATTCATTTAAGAGTTCAATTTATCTCTATAAAAACCCTGGGTTTATTTTACTACACTTTTCAGTTTGGATATAGAGACAGGACGGAGAAGTTGTGGAAGGGGAGAAAAAGTTTTTGTGCTTTCATACTGTCATTGTGAGATAAGGTGAGCATGGTTGGGAACATTGCTAGAAACATAAGAACCGACCCTGATAAAGCACAATCCTCTGTCTAGTTGCAATGCAAGCACTGTATGACAGCAATGAACTGTTTGTGGGGTGGCTACTGGACGGCAGATTTACTAAGCTCGAGTGAAGGATTCGAATGAAAAAAAATCAAATTTCGAAATATTTTTTTGGGTACTTCAACCATTGAATGGGTCAGATTCGATCGAATTGGATCAAATCGAATGATTCGAAAAATCGTTAGACTATTCAACCATTCGATAGTCGAAGTACTGTCTCTTTAAAAAATACTCAGACTAAATACTTTGCCACTTTCAACCTATCGAGGTTCAATGTTAGCATATGGGGACCTTACCCAGCACTTTTCTACGTTTTTTATGATCGTATAAAAATCCTTCGATCGATCGATTAAAATTGTTTGATTCAAAGGATTTTATCGTTCCATCGAACAATTTTTATTCGATCGTTCGATCGAAGTATTTGCGCTTCGAATTCGAAGGATTGTAATTCGAGGGTCGAATTTGAGGGTTTATAAACCCTCGAAATTCGACCCTTGATAAATCTGCCCCATAGATGTAGCTTGTCAGGCGAAAGTGCTGAGATTCTGGTCTTCTGCTATAAAAACCGCCTTTCCCTTCAGAAGGAGCCCTTCTCTACTCAGATACTTACAGGTCTTATTGTGAATTGTGGCAGGAATTCTGGGCGAACAATGTTTAACAGAAATAATGGCATATGTGCAAAGTGGACTCAGGAAGAACAGGCCAGAGTCAATAACCAATCAGGCAGTGTAGTACAGAATCAGGATCTAGAGGCGTAGTCAGATCCATGGGTGAAAAGTAAATCCAGGTCAAGCTGGTGTCAGAAACACAAGAACAAGCTGAGAAGTGAATCCAGGAGGTATTTTAGATAGACCTACATTGAGCAAGGTCCATTTAAATATTCTAATTTTGCCCCTTACGCAATTACATCACTGCACCCTAACTTGCGTGCAATGTCCTCACACTGTGCCAGGCTTAGTAAAAGTCCAAGCACACCAGCATCTCTGCTGCCCCACTAGACCACCAAGTATCATAACATTGCATTTCAACTTGTTGAGTAATAAGTGCACAATACTGTATTTTAGCAGGCAGCTGCTGTGAGCCATTCGTCTTAGAATATCTCTGACTTGGCGAATGAAGTGCGAAGGACTAATTTGCTAAAAAGAATCCTCTCTATAGACATTTGTAATGGTTACTCTTGGCAACATAGTCCATGTGTCATGTGCTGATGTTTTTACCTTTTCATTAAAACAAATGTGATAATTCAAATAATTTGTATCTTGTTTACTGATAGAGGTACACTTCTTTTTATTAGTGCAATAACCCATAGCAGCCAATTAGTACTTCAATTTGATAGAACAGTGAAGATGGAGTTTGTTGTTCTCTTTGGTGGGCATCTGTGTGCCATATTGACATTGCATGGCAGACACCTAGGGATGTCGCGGACTGTTCGCCCGCGAACTAATTCGCGCGAACATCGACCGTTCGCGTCCGCCGAATGTTCGCGAACGTTGCGCAACGTTCGCCAATTTGGGTTCGCCTTAGCTGGCGCTTTTTTTGCCATTTCTCCCCCAGACCAGCAGATACATGGCAGCCAATCAGGAAGCTCTCCCTCCTGGACCACCCCCACACCCCCTGGACCACTCCCCTTCCATATATAAACTGAAGCCCTGCAGCGTTTTTTCATTCTGCCTGTGTGTGCTTGGAAGAGCTAGTGTAGGGAGAGAGCTGTTAGTGATTTGAGGGACAGTTGATAGTAACTTTGCTGGCTAGTAATCTACTTGATACTGCTCTGTATTGTAGGGACAGAAGTCTGCAGGGATTTGAGGGACATTTTAGGTTAAGGTAGCTTTGCTGGCTAGTAATGCCACCTAGCTGTGTGAGCTTGTTCACATTCTGTCTAAATAATAACAATAATAATTCCGTGTCCGTAAACACCACCTGAGTGACGTTTTTCAAGCAGCAATAATATATTCCGTATCCACTACTGTATACGTTGACCTTGCAGGCATTGTTTGCCCAGTCTTTAACCAAGTGACACCTAGCTGTGTGAGCTTTTTCACATTCCGTGTCCAGAAACACCACCTGAGTGACGTAGTGTGATTTCTGCCCTTTACAGCACAAAACGCAGCGCTGTGTCAACAATGGATTTTTCAGATACATTTTTGCCCTTGATCCCCCTCTGGCATGCCACTGTCCAGGTCGTTGCACCCTTTAAACAACTTTAAAATCATTTTTCTGGCCAGAAATGTCTTTTCTAGCTTTTAAAATTCGCCTTCCCATTGAAGTCTATGGGGTTCGCGACGTTCGCGAACCGTTCGCATTTTTGTCCGGACGTTCGCGAACATTTTTTCCGACGTTCGCTACATCCCTACAGACACCTGATACCAAAGAGTATCATATATTTGCTTTTTTTTATTCTACCTGCAGCAAACAGATCAACAGTCTATAATGAACCCCTGTGATTTAGGTGAAATTGGCTTTTGAGAATTATATCAATATGGGTAAAGCATGCCATTATTCTAAAGTAAATAAAAGTGAACTAGATTGCATGGAAACTCTATCCTTGATTAAAAGTGGCTCATCAAATATACCCTCAGAGAAAAATTTCTTAAAGATTATACATCTGCTCTAAACGGAATGAAATCATCAGTTAAATCTCACATTTCCGGAGCCCTGATTTTTTTTTAGACATTTTTAACTTAGTTATTTCTTCTTAAACCCTATTTTTTAATTTGTATATGAAAAAATGTGTCTTTCCCTGCTTCAAGGTAAAGATATATCTGATTTATAAAGAACTTTTGCATTTTTGGGTGCTGTATCTGTCAGAGTATTTATTTGGCAAGGCAATAATTTTTTGAATAAGCATTTATCAAACACAACTTTAGGGCTTTATTTTTCAAAATCTGAATTTTTCTAAAAATTAAATAAAAAAAGTCTGACCAAACTACACTTCACAATTTGACATTATTTATTATTAAAACAGCACAAATTAATCGGTTCAGGGAAAAAATTGTATGAAAATTGGTATTGTACAATATCTGAATTGGTCGGATTCAAAGGCTAATTCCAGTGCTGACCACAGAAACTTCCTAATAGGATAGGGACCTCTCCCATTGACTTATATACAACCTCGGCAGGTGTGAGATGCTGGATTTTTGGATTCAGACTTTTTGCAACCTCTGGGTTTAATAAATCCTGAAAAAGTTTATTCCCACAAAAAAAAAATCAGATTTTATAGTAAAAAAACTCCCGAATTTTTCGAATGTTTGCCATTTGGACTTTGATAAATAACCCTCTTTTTGTATGACAAGGAAACACCAGCAAACATATTTTAAGTAAAGCAACGTGAAATAGATCAGATTCGCCCATCACTACTTATGTTGAAGAAATGAAGGGTAAAGTAAAAATGGAAATAGAAAAATCCATTATTTATGGTCAAATAATTCTATTTCATATATTGCGAAAATGAAAACTGAATATAAGCTTCATCACACTTTCTAAATGTAATAAATTCAAAATTCTCTACCTTTTCTGGAATAATCAAGTTTATCTTCCCTTTCCCTCACTCATCCTCTGCCTTTCTTCATTCTCTATTCATGTAGGAGTTGGGTGTCAGATTTTAACAGGTAAATCCAATATATATTTTAGGGGAGGGCTCCTTTTCATCAACTGATTCCCGTAAAAAATAGAGAGACATTTGGTGATTTCTGGTAATTTTAAATAAGTGAGCTTTACTACATTTTCTAGGCAAAAGAAGCACCACAAAGTCTATATTAGACCCACAAATACAACAAGTTCCACAACCAAACACCGAGGCTGCCCAGGTTCTTCCTTACCACCTCCCGTTCTTACCAGATGCTAAATATACAGTATGAAGAAAAGCAGCACCCCGAAGACTTCTTGAAAATGTTTAGTTTGCTTATTAAAAAATAATTACCCTAAAACTCAGCATCATATACAACACTTATGACATTCTAACATGTCTAACATTCCTATCAATCCTTTCTAGTGAAGCTAGTTTCATTAGAACCCAATTAACTGGCCTGGGTTCAAGATTTGGAAGTACATTATTGTACAGGATGAAGTCCACTCTGACAACTTGAGAAGATACCAATTCAAAAAAATGGGACTCTTGTTGATATTGAGACATAATCTGGACATTTAAGGCAGAAATGCTAACCATACCTTTTCTATCTTTTCAACATAAATTTTCTTCACTTTATATTTAGCTTTCTATTGCTATCATAGAAACACTTTATAAACATGCTGTTTATTTGTTTTCACTAAAACCATTGAAGTGTGTAGAAACAGGATAGTTACTGTGTTACAGTTCCACATAAATACGTTTTTTGATGAAGATGAGATGACAGATCTGTACAGCAGACATGACGTGATAAAAATGGAACATCATCACTTTTTACTGTATATGTAGAATATAATGTCTTACTGTGCTATAGACAGAGAGTGGAACCAAAGTATACCTGTAATGTCTTTCTCTGTCTCCCTTTCTCAATCATTTATTTTTTCCAAAGCAATTTTAATCAGTCAAGATCAGGATGTCTCGTACAGTACTTCAGCTTTTTAATGATAAGTATAAACATATGTCACCATGATGATGATGATGATACAAGAAGCAATGTACAGTGAGCCAAGGGATCTGGATTGAAATCAAATAAAAACCTGCAGGGGTCAGAAGATTTGCTGGAGATTCTTTCCAGATTGTTGGGAAAAATGCAGAATCTTAGATTGTGTTTCATATGGGTTCTGCTTTAGTTTTTGTCTTTGCATTTATGATGATTTTTAATTACTAATTATGTTTTGAAGTGCAGGGTGTGTTCCCTTCCTGTTTCACTTCCTGATACTAACTAAGGTTTTTATTATGAGAAATAGCCCTCCATATTCTTGCTTTCTTATATATGATTTTCCATGTCTAGTCCTATATTTTCTCTTCTTGCATGGAAACACTATGGTAAAGTATTACCTGTGTACAAAGGGGTCTGGGTTATATGCCCTTGAACTTGTGTCCCCCAGAAGAGTTAGCAACTAAGTTGAACTATAGGAACTCAACCCAAGAAGTCAAGGACTCTGGTGTTCAAACTCTAGGGGGCAAATTCGCTAAAGCGCAAAGTGGCTAACGCTAGCGCAGACTCGCCAGCTAAGTGGACCTACTCTAGCGCTACTTCACACCCTTACGCCAGGCGAAGTTGCACTATGGCGAAGGGACGTAAATACGCTAATTCACTTACTTGCGGATTTTCATGAACGTTAACTCTTGCGCCAGACTTGCCTTCACCAACTGAGAAGTGCAATAGAGTAGATAGGGCTTGCTTCAAAAAAAGTTCAAATCTTTTCTAAGTCCCAAAAAACGCTGGCGTCTTTTCCTTTTTTAAGGGTGATAGGCTGAAAAAGATCGTACATTTTTTTGGGGGTACCCTCCTTCCCCCCTACATTTCCTAACATATGGCACCTAAACTATACAGTGGGCACATGTATAGGGCAAAATAACAACTCTATTTTATTTTATGAAGCTTTCCCAGCTTGTGTAGTGTAATGTATTTGCTGCTATATATACGTCCATTGTACTTTAACTTGGCACCGTATGCAAATTAGGCATCGCTAGCGTAACTTCGCTTTGCTTGACGAATTAATGCTAGCGCAACTTCGCTACCATTCGCCTCCCTGAGCGCAACTTCGCATTTTAGTGAATTTGAGTAGCGCTGGTGAAACTACGCCTGGCGAAGTGCGGCGGAGTGTGGCGAAGCTGTCGCCGGTGCAACTGCGGATCTTAGTGAATTTGCCCCTAGAGGTCTCTCATAAATGGGCATATTGTTTCAGAACCTTTTATAAGACCAACAGTTGAGTCCCCTCTGAAACAAGAATGGCAGGTAAAGCACTTGTAACTAACCGATTTGTGTTAGTGTCCAGTGTGTGCAAGCTCCAAGCCCATTGCTTGCAAGAAAATCCAATGCAAAGACAGCGAAAGGGCATTAATTAAGACTCAATTTTATTGAATCTTAGTAGTGTAGTGTGGGCGGGCGGGGACTAGGAACACCCGCTCAGGAAATCCGGCCCTGAGCCCAACTGAATGAGCTCACAAAAGGGGGGTGTAATTTCCATTCATGAAGTCCAATCTGCCTCAAAGAATTCTAGAGAATTGCTAGAAGGCTGAAAGATTCTTTTTAAGGATGTCTGGATTCTTTGCAACAATATCCACCAATATCCAAATGTTCCACCTGGTGGCAGAGTATAAATCTCAAAACAATATATTGTAGCGCTATAGTAAACTGCTTTTACTTTTAGCGGTTTAGCTACTTTCCTTGGTGGGCTCTTACCACCTATAAGCTCTCTTTCCCAGGGTTAAGCCCTCGCACGAAGTGGAGGCAGGGTGTAGTGCAACTGTAACTCGGTGCAGTAACACAATGATGGGCGCCAGTGGTTTTGTTTTGCTTAAACACGGAACTAGATTTATTGAACAGTATAGCATCATTCACAATAGAATATAGAACCTAGATTAACACAGCAGCACAAAGGAGACATATACTCACAGCAGAGAGTAAATTAACAGCAGGTATGGATCAATCAGTCGATAGAAACTCTTAGTGGCTCTTAGGAGAAACCTATTATCCCTAATCTCAACACTTTAGTCCCTCTCTGGGTTAGTAATACCCGGGGATCTTAATCCCACTAATCTCCCTGGTGGAGCCTTGAGCTGCTCAACTATTTAACCTTTCTGTCACTCCTAGAGTGATCTATAACAGAGTATAACTAACACTTACTAAGTACTAAGATGAGTTCCACCACTCCCAACCTCTGCTGCAGACAGAGGGAGGATTCAGCAGCAATGGACTCCAGACTGCATGGCTCCTAACCCTTTTATACTCTGGCACAGCACCACTCAGGTCACTGTGTGAATTGCAGGGGTTACATAAGCACAGGAGCACAGTACTCCTCCCAACTGTGTTTTAGGACCCATTTAGGTCTCCAAATAGCTAGGGATGTGCCTGTCAATAAAGTATAAGGGTGTCTAAGATTTTCACATTCCTACATTCTCCCCCTGGTGAATTCCTTCCGTCCCGGCAAGGAACCTTCAAAGAATCAATACTGAAATTATAGCAGTTAAGGCACATCATGCAAGAAACCTTTTCAAAAAAACACATTGCATTACTATACCATTACCTTATAACCTCTTCGGGGTAACTCTCCTGAGTAACCCAGGTACAATGGCATAACTGAAAGAGAACATATCAATAGCACAGTCTCATTCATGAACCAGTAAATTTTTCACCTGCAAAAGAAACACAAGAAATACTACATTTCAAACACATCAGTATTCTAGTCCATCAATATAGTCGAACCCACAGTCCTCTTTCAAATGCACTTAGGAGGATAAAAGGAAAAATTGAAGGAATCTACCCAAGGGGCAGGTATTAACTAAGACAGTCCATAGGCCTAACTCCAACTGGAGTGAATGGAAGAAAAATCCTTTTATAGTTCCATCTCTAACAACATACAGGCATCATATGTACCAATCTGGCATGAGCATCGATTAGACTCATCACAGCTGGGGAAGGACCAAAATATCCAGGTACCCCATAAGTGGGCCTACCCACAGTGTCATAAGTAAATAGGGAAGGAGGCCTCCTAACCCGATCACCTCTTCTCAATGGTTCAGGGTTAGGCCCCCTGCACCCCACTGGGTCAGGGGCTAGATATCCTGGAGAATGCGGCTGGAAGGGAGGAGCATCAATATCTAACTCACCACCTTGAAGTATATCATCACTTCCTTCATCAAGTGCAAGCATTTCTCCACTTTCAGTAGTAGATGGAACTTCTTCTTCTCTTACACCATCATTTGGAACCAAACCATCGTCCTCCTCCACTTCGGAATTAGTATTCATCTGAGGAACCTGAGGAACAGGCAGCAAATGGTTTCGGTGCCAAGCTTTGACTCTTCCATCCGTACCCTGAATCCGATACACCGGAACACTGGGTAGCTTGGCTACTACCTCAAATAATTCCTTCCTCCATCGATCTGCCAGCTTATGCTTTGCACTGGGACCTAAGTTACGTAAAAGCACTTTATCTCCAGGCTTCAATTCACGGTACCGTACTTTAGCATCAAACCGACGTTTATTCCCAGCATTGACCTTTGCAGCATTTTCCTCAGCCAGGCAATAAACTTCCTTCAAGCTATTCCGAAGACGATTCACATATTGATAGTGCTCCCTACATCCAATTCCATCAGTAGAAACCCCCAGCTGTACATCTATGGGCAGTCGTGCTTCCCTTCCGAACATAAGGAAATAGGGCGAAAACCCAGTGGACTCATGCCGGGTACAATTATAGGCATGAACAAGGGCACTTACATGACGACTCCAAAAGGGTTTTTCTGTGACCGAAAGAGTACCCAACATGTCCAACAGGGTTCGATTGAACCTCTCAGGAAGAGCATCTCCTTCAGGATGATAAGGAGTCGTGCGACTCTTAGCCACATTTAACAGGTCTAGTAGTTCCTTTATCAACCGACTCTCGAAATCTCTTCCCTGATCAGAGTGAAGTCGATTGGGTAAACCATAATGGACAAAGAACTTCTCCCATAACACCTTAGCCACAGTAGCGGCCTTCTGATCTTTTGTGGGATAGGCTTGGGCATATCTAGTATAATGATCAGTCACAACTAATATGTTTCCAATCCCACTAGAGTCTTTGTCAATACACAGGAAATCCAAACAGACTAAATCCAACGGCCCAGTGCTCTTTAAGTGTTCCATAGGAGCAGCCCGAGTGGGTAAAGACTTTCTTTGCAAACAAGGGACACAACGCCTGCAGTACTCGACCACCATCTCTCTCATTCGGGGCCAGAAGAACCGATCACGAATCAGTCCAAAAGTCTTTTCCACCCCTAGATGACCATGTTGATCATGTAAGCTCCTCAATACCATTCGCCGATAAACTTGAGGTAACACCAACTGCCTCCTCTCCGGGTGATCATGAAACAACTGAATCCGATAGAGACTCCCATCAATAAACTTTAGCTTGTCCCATTCTTTCAAGAATATCCGACTATCTTTAGGTATAGTCTTTCTCATAAGCTCGGGATCCTTTCTGGCGACAGCCTCTCGGACATACCGAACCACTGGGTCTCTCTTTTGTTCCCGAATCATATCACCATTACTTAGTTGAAGACTCTGGGATACTCCTAACGTCGTAGGATATGCGTACATAGAAGGAATGCAATCTTCTTTTCCTCCCAAGGAATCCACCAACCGCAATTCGGAAAAAGCCACTTGACCATTCTTCATAGCTGCAGTAGCACAGTGAGCAGCTACTGACAAACTAGGTAATTCCTCCCATTCATCCTCTTCCATACAAGGAGGTAAACCAGGACGTCTGGATAAGGCATCAGCACCTACATTTTTAGGACCAGGCTTGTACTTCAGAGAGAACTGATAATTGGATAAAGCGGCCAACCACCGATGCCCAGCAGCATCCAACTTAGCAGTGGTTAAGATATAAGTCAATGGATTATTGTCTGTCCTTACCTCAAACTTAACCCCATAGAGATAATCATGCAGTTTGTCAGTAATTACCCATTTCAACGCCAAAAACTCCAATTTGTGCACTGGGTAATTCTTTTCGGCTGGGTTAAGACTTCGGCTAACATAGGCAACAGGCTTCAGACCCTCCGGGTATTCTTGATGAAGAATGCCGCCCAGTCCTTCATAACTGGCATCAACATGCAAAACATACGGTTTCTGAGGATCAGCATAAGCTAGGACAGGAGCCTCCGTGAGTCTTTTCTTTAGAGTTAAGAAAGCTTCCTCACAATCTGTAGACCACCGACCTTTAAGGGGGGGCTGGACAGAATTGGTCTGCTTGGAAGCACTCCCTGCCAACAAGCCATTCAAGGGATGAGCAAGTCTGGAATATCCCTCTACAAATCTCCGATAATATCCACAAAATCCCAAGAAGGATCTAAGTTCAGTCAAATTGGTTGGCCTTGGCCAATCTCGGACAGCTGCCACTTTCTCGGGGTCAGTAGCAATGCCTTCTGCAGACACAATATGTCCCACAAACTTCACCACCTTACGAGCGAACTTGCATTTATCAACAGAAAGCTTCAAACCCTCCTGCCGCAGGCGAGCCAAAACATTAAACAACCTGGTATCGTGTTCTTCCAAAGTAGAGCCAAACACAATTATATCATCCAAGTAGACTATGCAATGCCTGGGAGTCAAATCACCCAACACCTTCTCCATGAGACGCTGAAAGGTGGCAGGGGCCCCACTTATACCTTGAGGCATGCGGGTGAACTCATAGAACCCCAAAGGACAGATAAAAGCAGTCTTCTCTTGGTCATCCCTACTCATGGGAATTTGATAATACCCCGAACGTAAGTCCATCACAGAGAACCATGCACTACCATGTAATGCATCCAGTGCTTCATCAATACGGGGTAGCGTATACTGATCTGGGACAGTGCGTCTATTTAATGTTCGGTAATCCACACATAGGCGAACACTACCATTTTTCTTTCGTACGATCACAATTGGTGATGCATATGGACTGCGTGATTCAACGATTATTCGTTGATCCTTCATCTTGTCCAAATACTTCCGAACATCTTCCAGATCACGAGGAGGGATGCGCCTGGACCTCTCTCGGAAAGGGGTGTCATCACTCAATCTGATACTATGTTCAGCACGTTTAGCGCAACCCACATCCATCTCATCTACGGAGAAAACATCCCGGTACAGCAATAACTTCTGCTCAAGCATATGACGGTGTTCCATCGGATCATCAGCCTCCTCCAACTTGAAATTAAGTTTAATGTCCTCTTTCCCCCCAGGAACTGAGCAGGAATTAACACTCTCCACCGGGTAGCAATGCCCAACCGTATACCAGGCAGGGATGGTAACGGTATAAGAGGTAATGTTTTTAACTGTGACCACATCGGTACGAGGACATTTACGCCGGTAATCTTTCCTCTCAGGAACTATCTCCCAACCATTTCGGACAGCTTCGTGCGGGTCAGTCTCCAGCAAAAAGTAACTGCCAGGGGTAGTAGACACAATTTCCACATACACTCGTAGGTTCCGTACTCCCCCTGGTGGAATTTCCACCGGATACCAAGGGTTTCCTATACAACCCCCAGGGGACTCGGGAGCGAAAGTTTGGCAAATTGCTTGCAACTCTGGAGATACGGGCAACACGGTTAATGGGGTTCCCTCCCGGGGTTGAAGGAATCGTAGGAACGCCTCCTCAACAGCTTTCACATTGGAGCCAACAATGACTGGAGCCGCTTCCTTACCTCCTGGTGGGGGACTCACATAAGCAACCACAGTGATGGGGGGATCGTTGTCTCCTACAAGTCCGGGGATGTACAGTTGTACTTCCACACAGCCATCCATGTATGTAGGGCCCGTCCCCACACCAAACACCGGTACAGGACCCACTGTTTGCAAGGGAAGGTGACTGAGGTGTTGAAGGTAAAACGGACGATGTATAATGGTCAATTGGGAACCCGTATCAAATAGTGCTGTGGTCGGGACACCATTCACAAGCAGGCTGAAAGTACACCGTCGTCCTACCCCAGGGAGGTTTAAAGGTTTCAAACCCTTCTGCTTGCCCTTTCGCTTCAAAGGTAACTGACCCCCTTTACTGTGGAATTCACCCGAGCCAACTGACGGGTAACACTGGTACACTCTATGGCCCTGATGTCCACATCGAAAGCAGTCTAACTGGGCAGTAGCACTAAAAGTCTTGGCTAGTGAAGCCCTCCTAGGCCGCAGGGACGAATCTTGGGTCTTCCTAAGGGCTCCCTCTAGATCCTTCTGAGCAGAGGGAAGACTCCCAGTTGTCACCTTCTTACTATGAGCGGACACTCTCTCAAGTTCAGCTTCCCTTTCTTTTACTACACCCATGATGGCACCCATTTCGGGCGGGGTACCCTGCCGATACATAATGCGCAGCTCCATGGCTATGGGATGGCTTGCCTGCAGTCCCTGTAGAAGTTGGGTGCGTCGCATCTCATCAACCTCAGCAACAGGGATAACTTCCTTGTGAACTAATGTCCATAGCTTGCTTTGTAACCTACGCACAAAGGTGGACACAAGCTCTCCCTCCTCTTGATACAAGCTTCTGAACATATGGAGCAGATTATGCGGATTGTCACAAGCCCCATATACTTACTCGAGTGCTTTCAGACAATCTCTAACAGAAGCTTTTAAGTGAGCCTTGCAAAATAGTTTAACCACCTGACTGGCAGGAGGGCGCAGATTTTCGGTTAACCGGATCCGTTTATCCCCCTCAGGGCATGGACATTCTTCTATCATCTGCACTGCAGCCTCCTGCCACTCTTCAAAACCCTGCTCTCCTTCAGGGACAGGGAGAGTTCCCGAAAAAACCTTCAGCTTCGGGTATTTTGTCCCAGCAATGACAAGAGTAGGCAGCATCGTCCCTGCACTTGAGCTAAGGGCCTCTACTTTTCCCGGGGAATCCAATCCACTAACCACTGTGGCGGGATCGAGAGGTTCCGTCTTTACCTCCAGCGCAAGTGGCAGGGATGTTGCAGACCCAGCATATACAACAGGGCAACCAAGGGGATAAGTTCCCACCGGGTAAACAGTATACGGTCCTTCATCGTCCCCTAGCTCCCTGGGGCCACAGTACAGTCTCGCCCGGTATCCCAGGACTCTCGACTCCATTTCCGTCACGAGTCGGATGCCCTTTAACCTCACATGGTAAATGAGGGTAGGATGCATGAGCTTTACGCTGCAGCCGGTGGGAACTCGATCCACTGCAAAGGCACAGCGGGGGTTAACTTGCTCTGCTTCCGCCCACGCGTGCACCTCTTGGGGACGAAGTAGCGGCATGATGACCTACAATGTTCCCACTTGGAAGAGTAGGCCCAGTTCCAACAACTTATCAGCGAAGGTAAAAACCACAAAATCCTCCTTTTGCCTCTTGAGTCCGCACTCGCAGCGCCTGTCACACTAGGCTGCGGTGCGGAATTACAGTTAACCCCTTCCGAGCCCCACGTTGGGCGCCAAAATGTAGCGCTATAGTAAACTGCTTTTACTTTTAGCGGTTTAGCTACTTTCCTTGGTGGGCTCTTACCACCTATAAGCTCTCTTTCCCAGGGTTAAGCCCTCACACGAAGTGGAGGCAGGGTGTAGTGCAACTGTAACTCGGTGCAGTAACACAATGATGGGCGCCAGTGGTTTTGTTTTGCTTAAACACGGAACTAGATTTATTGAACAGTATAGCATCATTCACAATAGAATATAGAACCTAGATTAACACAGCAGCACAAAGGAGACATATACTCACAGCAGAGAGTAAATTAACAGCAGGTATGGATCAATCAGTCGATAGAAACTCTTAGTGGCTCTTAGGAGAAACCTATTATCCCTAATCTCAACACTTTAGTCCCTCTCTGGGTTAGTAATACCCGGGGATCTTAATCCCACTAATCTCCCTGGTGGAGCCTTGAGCTGCTCAACTATTTAACCTTTCTGTCACTCCTAGAGTGATCTATAACAGAGTATAACTAACACTTACTAAGTACTAAGATGAGTTCCACCACTCCCAACCTCTGCTGCAGACAGAGGGAGGATTCAGCAGCAATGGACTCCAGACCGCATGGCTCCTAACCCTTTTATACTCTGGCACAGCACCACTCAGGTCACTGTGTGAATTGCAGGGGTTACATAAGCACAGGAGCACAGTACTCCTCCCAACTGTGTTTTAGGACCCATTTAGGTCTCCAAATAGCTAGGGATGTGCCTGTCAATAAAGTATAAGGGTGTCTAAGATTTTCACATTCCTACATTATGAAAAAATAATCAGTGGAAAAACATGATATTTGCAACTGTACTTTATTTAAATCCAGTATCAGTTATTGAATAATATATAATCAGCAGATCTGGCAGAGAAACAAACAGAATATTTCTGTTAGCAACACCTATTAATTATAACATAGCATGCTGTATCCCAAATGGCAAATTTATGTCAAAATTGTCAAGAAAACATTAAAGAAAAGCCAAATACAAATATTCAGGAAGAATTTGGTTAAAGGGGTGCTTCACCTTTCAGTAAAATTTCAGTATTTAATAGAATGGCCAATTCTAACCAAATTTTCCATTGATTTTCATTATTTATTTTTAATCCTTTTATTTGCCTTTTTCTTCTGACTCTTTCCAGCTTTCAGATGGGCGTCGCTGACCCCATCTAAAAACTAAATGCTCTGTAAGGCTACACACTTATTTTTACTGCTACTTTTTATTTGGTCATCTTTCTATTTGGGCCTCTCCTATTCATATTCCAGTCTCTTATTCATATCAATGCATGGTTGCTAGGGTAATTTGGACCCTAGCAAAGAGATTGCTGAAATTGCAAACTGGAGAGATCTTGAATAAATAGCTAAATAATATAAAATGAAAACAGAAAGCAGAATATCAGTCTCTACATCATACTAAAAGTTAACTCTAAGGTGAACAATCCCTTTAAGTTAAAATGATACAGTAGTAAAATTAGCTTTCACTTCTGCATTTTCCAAATTTTAAAATTTTCAATATTAGGCTTAAAATGAAGTCCTTTGTATCCAATTGTTAATTTAAATAATTTGGTAAATATGCATTGACTCTCTAACAAATCAATAAATTTACACCGAGCTGAGTTTTTTTCAAAACAGTAATTAATTTTGAAGTGATATTTTTATCATTGCTGTTAAATTCAAAGGAAGCAGAATACAGTTTCATGTGTGTTTCTGTTCCAAAAAAATGAAAACAGAGCTTGCATGAAATGATAGTATTATGCTTTAATGTCCAGCCATGTGGTTTCTTCATGGGAAAATAATGATTTAAAGATGAAAAACCTCATCTAGTTTCCATCTACTTTGCAGACATAATTGGAGACTCTTTGCTAGTGAATAGCTTAATTTTTAAGCCTACTATTGAAAGCCACAATATGCTTTACATACATTACATGTGTTTTTAGTCCTGAACCTTGTCTGCATGGAAAAGCATACATAAACATACACCTAAAGAATTAAAAGTGTCTACAGGGAGTTCTTTGATCCTGCATCAAATCAAATACGCAACAGATTTGGAAGCTTTTATTGAAGTGCAAACGTTTAACCAATATTTTTTGGCATGCAAAATGAGTTACCGTTGGCACTATCTAGTTGGATAAACTAATATACTTTCCTCTAAGCACTTTTAAATATTTGCAATTGTCAGATTTGAGAAATGTGATTAGGGGTATCCAGGGCCGCCATTAGAAATCACGGGCCCTGTACAACAAAATGTTTGGGATCCCCCGCCCACCCCGGCCCCAAAGTCCCACCCCAGATCCTGCCCACTCTACATCACAGTTAAAAGACCACACAGACATCAGCGCTAACAAAGGTAACCCAGGGCCCCCTTTACAGTTAAAAAAAAATTGGGGCCCCAAAGAATATTTAAAAAAAAAAAAAACATTGGCGCCAGGGCTCCCCTTACAAGTTAAAAAAAATTGGGGCCCCAAAGAATATTTCTTAAAAAAACATTGGTGGAAAGGCCCTATAGTGTATTAAAATAATACATTGGTGGCCAGGGGATTAAAAAAAATAAAAAAACACACATTGGTGTTCAGCGAAATTGAACTCGTGGCTTCAGGACTTCAAGTCTTCAACTTTGCCTGCTTTTGTGACTTTGGGTCTTTTCCCCGCTTCAGAACTTCAATTTCAGTTGTTTTCGTGACTTCAGGTCTTTTCGCCGCTTAAGGTACTTCAATTCAGGCTGTTTTCGTGACTTTGGGTCTTTTCACCGCTTCGGTACTTCGGCTATTCGGAATCACTGCATCATTATTGTTGTAAAGTGTTATGCAAATTACCAATGCAATACTGTATATTTGATGATTATTTGATAGCAAAGCTGGAAACATAGATTTACTTTTTAATATTTCAATTGGTTTTCTAGATGTTGATTTTTAATGTAATTTCTGAAACCATTCTTAGATCTGAATATTTTAATACCATATTAACAGCAATTTATTAAACGGGTTGTTTGCCTTTACATGAATTATTAGGGGTTTATTTACAAAAACTCAAATTTTTTTAATCTTTTCATTAAATCAAACGCGACCCATTCATGAATTTGACTAATTTACTATTAATTTAGGTTGAAACAATTGGATCTAGAAAAAAGTGCCAATTTGATCTGTGCGACTTTTTCAAATTGTCGCTCCAGTGACTCACATTTATCAAGTCACAAAATACGAATTATTTGGATTTTCAAATGAAAACCATCACTAGAAGCCTGAAACATTTGAGAACCATGAAACCTATTCCAAAGGTTAAAGGGACATTAGCCATTGACTTTTACATGATTTCGCTAGGTTTAAGAGTATTTTTGGAATTGTTTGCAGCTTCAGGGTTAAAAACTTGAATAAAAAAATTTGAGTTTTAGTAAATAACCCCCTTAGTATAATGTATAGATGATATTCTGTGATAACTTGCAATCGTTTTTCATTTTTAATTTTTATTCTATTATTTAGATACTGATAGGGATACTGTCATGGGAAAAAAAAAATTTTTCAAAATGAATCAGCTGCTCCAGCAGAATTCTGCACTGAAATCCATTTCTCAAAAGAGCAAACAGATTTTTTTATATTCAATTTTGAAATCTGACATGGGGCTAGACATTTTGTCAATTTCCCAGATGCCCCATGTCATGTGACTTGTGCCTGCACTTCAGGAGAGAAATGCTTTCTGGCAGGCTTCTGTTTTTCCTTCTCAATGTAGCTGAATGTGTCTCAGTGGGACATGGGTTTTTACTATTGAGTGCTGTTCTTAGCTCTACCAGGCAGCTCTTATCTTGTGTTAGGGAGCTGTTATCTGGTTACCTTCCCATTGTTCTTTTATTTGGCTGCTGGGGGGAAAAGGGAGGGGTTGATAATCACTCCAACTTGCAGTACAGCAGTAAAGAGTGATTGAAGTTTATCAGAGCACAAGTCACATGACATGGGGCAGCTGGGAAATTGACAAAATGTCTAGCCCCATGTCAGATTTCAAAATTGAATATAAAAAAATCTGTTTGCTCTTTTGAGAAATGGATTTCAGTGCAGAATTCTGCTGGAGCAGCACTATTAACTGATTCATTTTGAAAAAAATGTTTTTTCCCATGACAGTATCCCTTTAAGCTTTTTATTCAGCAGCTCTCCTGTCCTGTCAATTTCAGCAACCTGCTTGCTAGAGCCCAAATTACAGTAGCAACCATGCACTGATTTCAATACGAGACTGTGATATGAATAGGAGAGATAGAAAGATGAGTAGTGATGGGCGAAATTCGCAAAATGGCAAAAAATTTGCGAAACGTCCGTTTTTGGTGCCGGCGTCCATTTTTTATGCCAGTGAATTTTCGTTGTGGTTTCGCCGGTGGCGAATCACGAGAATTTGCCGCAAATTCACGCCTGGCGAATATATTCACCCATCACTAAAGAACCTTTAGAACCTAGCTACAGTGCTTCAGTGACACTTGTTGATGTTAAACGGGGGAAGCTAACTCCTATGATGACATTGTTGAAGCTCTCAATATTTTCACAATGGCTAGATGCAATGGCAAGTAGTTTGGTAGTGTGTTGGTTTGGCTGATGTCCAGCACTGGGCAACGTCAAGCCAACAGCCCCAATAAATTTCTCCAACCCCCCTGATTATTCTTACCCCTTCTCCTTTTGCAACCCCATAAATCAACACACTTTTTTTTATAGAAAGGCCACAGCTTTATTACAAATTTAGCAATCTGTTTCAACCATTTAAACTGGATAGAACGCTACATCATAAGTTTCAATAGGGCACAACAAGGTGATTCATTTGGTGCAACTGCATGGTACCTACCACCATTGCAGGTGAGTCAATTGCTTGTGTGCTTTGTCTCAAATTGGCTGTAATTGTGATGAATATTATTGAAATCTGCCTGGCATCATTTACAGTTTTCACTGTGGGAATGATGTGTGTTTCTATTCTTCTGCAACTGCAATGATTAACACAGAGCACTGAGGGAACCCTGGTGCTACCACATGGTCTAGAGGTGGTGGTAGTGCCAGAGTTCAGCTGCATCAAAAGGTGAAGCAGTGCCTTATTCGGAAGGAAAGACATGAAGGACTAAGTGGTGTAGATCATAACTACATTTATATAAGTTGCACACTGTGCTTGCAGGCGCTAATGAGCCCTATTGTCTATGCTGCTGCCCGGGTGTTTTAATTGTGGTTCTATCAGTCTCTCGGAAGTAATTCAAACACACCAGCTAGTATAAGCAAAGGTTTATTACATACATAGAATGAAGAAGATATACATTACCGAATGAGTAAAAGAGCGAAGCAACCAAGACTGGGAGATCCCGGAACAGTCAGCAGATTGAATCCCTCAAACGGAGCACGGAAGGTCATGGGCGGCACGCGTCAACCCCACAAGTGATATCTCAACTGACCGAATGTAGACCCCCAGTTTATATAGGCTTAGCAAACAAGGAGCTCATATAGTAGTTTAATCAATAGCTCATATTATTCATATGATGGTTTGGTTAATAACAGATCTTGCTTCCCATGCGCTCATCAGGATCTGGCCAGACTCCCAACAAGCACATCCGAAGCAGAGATCTTATCTTAGCTAACTGGTAGCTATTGTCTATAATAAAGAAGAGTCTGATAAGGGCTTCAGAAATCATAAGACATAATACATATGAGAATAATGTATTATAACTCAATGACCTATTTATTAGGTTATCGAGTTGATTCCTTCCCATGATTTCTCTTGCACAACGCTTTATTATACAGGATTATGGATTATAAGGCCGCCTTGTATACTATGATACAAAGCTTTGTTATACACAATTATAAGTCATAAAGCTGTCTTTTTACACTATATTGGGCTCAACATACGACATTGGGTTCAACAGTAGAACAGTTCTTTGTGTTATGTTTTATACAGTTCTTTATCAAAGTATTGCGATGAGCTATTGGGTTTAATCAGAGTATTACCATGAGCCATTATTGAAAAAAGTCCTAATTATACACCGGGGGGGGGGGGGTTAAAAGACCATGCAACAGCCTCCAGTTTAACCCTAATATGTTAGTCTCAAGTCAATGAGAGAACAGAATCATTTAATAGGCGCAAGATTATTCCCAGTGCAGCTCATAGCTATAACAGCCAACACTCCAGAACTCAGAAAAGTCAATTGTTCACGACTAATTTCAGGACTAAGATCTCAATTTAAAAAAAATCTGGTGCTCCAATTCAAAAAGTATATTAAATGATATGCTCCCTGAATGACATGCACTGTCTATATGGAGTCAGGAAATCATTCAGCGACAAAGTTTTCATATACTGAATAATTAATTTTTTATTTGTACACCTTCAGCAAATAAACATTTGGCTTTATTTCTGAGAATGTTAATAGTCAGTTAGTGTATATTTGCTTTTGTGTGCTATGCATGAACATTAATTAAGTTGGTGTCTCCAGAAAACATCACATCCTGGCAAAGGCTTTGATGATAACCAAGCGACCATAATATTGGATGCAAATTTACTTCCCTAATACTTTTTCAGCTTCCTTCTCACAAAACCTGTTGAAATAAACAGAAGAGCTGGGGAATTTGCTGTTTGAAAAATGTTTCAGGAAATCTATATGGTCTTGTTTATATACTAGGATTCATATGGGTTAATGCTACTGTAACTATTTTTGGTTACTACACTAATTAAGTACTTACCTGCCAACATAGGACAAATTGGAATTTCTTTGTGGTGATGTTTACAGAGACCAGGTACAAAATATTATCTCAGCAAAGTATTGCTACCTAGTAGGATCCAGGAATGTACAATTGACCATAGTGTGTGTGAAGGTGATGGGGACTTAGATTGTAAGATCTGTTGGGGATGGGACTGGTGAGGATTATGTATAATCTCTGTAAAGTCCTATGAAATATGTTGGTACTAAATAAATAACATATAATGCAAATGTAATCAGTTGACTATGTACGGTTGATGGTGTGTTCATTCATACTCATCTGAAGTAGATCCCATTCAATTCCATAATGCAGGGCTGTCCTATTTCAAGAGCTCCAATAACATTTTTGGATGCCTGTGTCCTCTAGCAGGTATTGGCATTAGTTGCATTAGTCCATTTTATACCACCATGTCGTGCTTCTCCATGATGCAGTCTGGTTTAAATAAGGGATACACTAAAACCAGGATTAGGTATAAGATTCATCCAAATCCAAACCCTGCAAAAATTGCTAGGATTCAGTCAAATCACAAACCTAATCTTGAATCTGGTGCATCCTAACCCGTGTATTTGGTTGAATTGAATCTGAAACCTAAAAGTCAAGTGAGTTACTTACTAAAACTCAAGTTTTTCTCACTTTATTATAAAAAAACAAATTTGACCAAACTCCCAAACCCAAATCCCCTTAATGTAATAAAAAAAAATATTTTTCTAGAAAGAAAATCAGTACGAAAAAACGTTGAGACAAAATCTAACATCAATTAGAATAATGCAACTTTTTTGAGTTGTCATCCGAAAACCTATAATAATTAAGATTATTGAACAAAACCAGCTCAAACAACCCAAAACTTTCAAGAACCATGTTTCAAAGGTAAAAGGGACTATCTGCCATTTACTTTTACATGATTTTGGCAGGTTTTAGCTTGAGTATTTTCGGATTCCAATTGTTAGCAGCTTCAGGGTATACTAAATCTAGAATTTTTTTTTATTTAAATAAATACCCCCCATAGTCTCAGTAGACCCTTCAACCACCAACTTTTCATTTCCTGTATAGTACAGTCTCATTAAATCTCGTAATGCAGGTCTCTCCTATTGGGCATCCTCCAAGAATTTTTTATGGCCCCTAGACTTTACAAGAGCTCCACTGACCTATTTGCATGTCAGTGTCCTCCAGCAGGCATTGGCATTATTTGCATTGGGTCAACCTTACACCACCATGTGGTGCTTCTCCAAAGTGCCAGGATTCAGCCAAATTGTGAACCCAGTCCTGGATTTGGTGTATCAAGACCCGTGTTTAGCCAAACCAAATTTGAACATGTGGAGGATTATTTACTAAAATCTGAAAATTTCTCACTATTTTCTTAAAAGCACTTTGACCAAACTCCCGAGCACTTTTTACTGCATTGATCAATACATTTATTCAAAAAACCTGGTGTGGGAAAAGACTTGATAAAATCATGAAAAAATCTGAATCGTACATTTTTTTCAGATTTGAACCTCTTTAAACTCCTACCAAAACAAATCTGAGTTTAGTAAATAAGTCAAGTGACTTTATTTCTGTAGTGGTCTGGGCTACAGAATGCCATAATAATTTGTTCATAATTGAACCCAACTTTGTAAATTGGGGATTAGTTTTGTTTAAATAGTTGGTTGAATCTCTTGTGGACAGTTTGGTATTTGGCTACAACCAACAACTATGAATTCATTGCATCACCTGATTAAACAAGGACCCCTTGTTGTTTCCTAGCAGCTTTTTCCTCTAACTGTCCAATGGGGCCTCACTACCCAAAATTTCACTGTTTGTAATCTTCTGTCAATATGCTCACTCTCAGCCCTGCAGGCCAAAGACATTACTTCTCTGACGTCTAGAAAGCAATGCACCTGCTATTAGCATTGCATAGTTCTCATCAGAATCAGCTGCAAGTAGTGATGGGCGAATTTGTCCCATTTGGCTTCACCCCTGGCGAATTTATTCGCCCATCTATAGCTGCAATCCCACTGAGGATTAGGGATGTAGCGAACGTCGGAAAAAAAGTTCGCGAACATATTCGCGAACTTGCGTCAAAAATGCGAACGGTACGCGAACGTCGCGAACCCCATAGACTTCAATGGGAAGGCGAATTTTAAAAGCTAGAAAAGACATTTCTGGCAAGAAAAATGATTTTAAAGTTGTTTAAAGGGTGCAACGACCTGGACAGTGGCATGCCAGAGGGTGATCAAGGGCAAAAATGTATCGGAAAAATACATTGTTGACACAGCGCTGCGTTTTGTGCTGTAAAGGGCAGAAATCACACTACATTTCTAAACCTGTGTAATAAAATGCTTTAAAACGTCCGGCGTCTACATGTAAAGGTTACAGCCTGTTCACACGCAAAGACGAAACGCAGCGCTTACTGCAACGCAAAAAAACGCAAAGAGCTTTAATGAATGATACCGTCAAGTGAGCAAATGATAGTTGTTAATTACTAGTTGAGCTTGTCACCTCCAGGATGTTCGTCCTGTTGGTGGCAATATTTCTGTAGTGGTGTGTTTAGCAGTCACCGTGCTTGTGCGCACGTGCACGGTCAGGCAGAGGTAATTCAATGTACAGTGAAGTGAACCAAAAAACACTGATTCTGCAGTGTGGGCCCAGTTTTGGTCTACTTTATTGATCACCTGCGGTGACCATAAAAGATGCGATTTTGCCACTGTTGCAGAACCCTGAAAAATTAGGCATGTGTACTTTCCTGAAAAATTATGTTTTTTTTGTCGCAGCCACTGAACCAGAAGGCCAGAAACAATATGCCATATAAATGCTGAAAATATTCATTTTTTTTTGTCGCAGCCACTGCAGCACAGAGGCCAGGAAAAATATGCCATATAAATTCAAACAATATTAATTTTTTTTTGTCGCAGCCACTGCAGCACAGAGGCCAGAAAAAATATGCCATATAAATGCAAACAATATTAATTTTTTTTGTCGCAGCCACTGCAGCACAGAGGCCAGAAAAAATATGCCATATAAATGCTGAAAATATTCATTTATTTTTGTCGCAGCCACTGCAGCACAGAGGCCAGGAAAAATATGCCATATAAATGCTGAAAATATTCATTTATTTTTGTCGCAGCCACTGAAGCACAGAGGCCAGAAACAATATGCCATATAAATGCTGAAAATATTCATTTTTTTTTGTCACAGCCACTGCAGCACAGAGGCCAGAAAAAATATGCCATACAAATGATGAAAATATTCATTTATTTTTGTCGCAGCCACTGAAGCACAGAGGCCAGAAACAATATGTCATATAAATGCTGAAAATATTCATTTTTTTTGTCACAGCCACTGAAGCACAGAGGCCAGAAACAATATGCCATATAAATGCTGAAAATATTCATTTTTTTTTGTCACAGCCACTGAAGCACAGAGGCCAGAAAAAATATGCCATATAAATGCTGAAAATATTCATTTATTTTTGTCGCAGCCACTGAAGCACAGAGGCCAGAAACAATATGCCATATAAATGCTGAAAATATTAATTTTTTTTTGTCACAGCCACTGCAGCACAGAGGCCAGAAAAAATATGCCATACAAATGATGAAAATATTCATTTATTTTTGTCGCAGCCACTGAAGCACAGAGGCCAGAAACAATATGCCATATAAATGCTGAAAATATTCATTTTTTTTGTCACAGCCACTGAAGCACAGAGGCCAGAAACAATATGCCATATAAATGCTGAAAATATTCATTTTTTTTGTCGCAGCCACTGCAGCACAGAGGCCAGGAAAAATATGCCATATAAATGCTGAAAATATTCATTTATTTTTGTCGCAGCCACTGAAGCACAGAGGCCAGAAACAATATGCCATATAAATGCTGGAAATATTCATTTTTTTTTTGTCACAGCCACTGCAGCACAGAGGCCAGAAAAAATATGCCATACAAATGATGAAAATATTCATTTATTTTTGTCGCAGCCACTGAAGCGCAGAGGCCAGAAACAATATGCCATATAAATGCTGAAAATATTCATTTTTTTTGTCGCAGCCACTGAAGCACAGAGGCCAGAAAAAATATGCCATATAAATGCAAACAATATTAATTTTTTTTGTCGCAGCCACTGCAGCACAAAGGCCAGGAAAAATATGCCATATAAATGCTGAAAATATTCATTTATTTTTGTCACAGCCACTGAAGCACAGAGGCCAGAAACAATATGCCATATAAATGCTGAAAATATTCATTTTTTTTTGTCACAGCCACTGCAGCACAGAGGCCAGAAAAAATATGCCATACAAATGATGAAAATATTCATTTATTTTTGTCGCAGCCACTGAAGCACAGAGGCCAGAAACAATATGCCATATAAATGCTGAAAATATTCATTTTTTTGTCACAGCCACTGAAGCACAGAGGCCAGAAACAATATGCCATATAAATGCTGAAAATATTCATTTTTTTTTGTCACAGCCACTGAAGCACAGAGGCCAGAAAAAATATGCCATATAAATGCTGAAAATATTCATTTATTTTTGTCGCAGCCACTGAAGCACAGAGGCCAGAAACAATATGCCATATAAATGCTGAAAATATTAATTTTTTTTTGTCACAGCCACTGCAGCACAGAGGCCAGAAAAAATATGCCATACAAATGATGAAAATATTCATTTATTTTTGTCGCAGCCACTGAAGCACAGAGGCCAGAAACAATATGCCATATAAATGCTGAAAATATTCATTTTTTTTGTCACAGCCACTGAAGCACAGAGGCCAGAAACAATATGCCATATAAATGCTGAAAATATTCATTTTTTTTTGTCACAGCCACTGAAGCACAGAGGCCAGAAAAAATATGCCATATAAATGCTGAAAATATTCATTTATTTTTGTCGCAGCCACTGACGCTAAAGGACAGCTGTGTGTGGAGTCATGAGGCGTGCAGAGAAGGACAGCTGCATGGGGAGTCAGAAACTCAGAACAAGTCTTCCGGCGTGCAGTAACCCTCCGAGATCCACCCCTCATTCATTTTAATAAAGGTCAGGTAATCCACACTTTTGTGACCTAGGCGAGTTCTCTTCTCAGTTACAATCCCTCCTGCTGCACTGAAGGTCCTTTCTGAGAGGACACTTGAGGCGGGGCAAGACAAGAGGTTCATGGCAAATTGTGACAGCTCTGGCCACAGATCAAGCCTGCGCACCCAGTAGTCCAGGGGTTCAGAGTGTCGATATCTGCAGTTAATGCCAGGTAGTCCGCTACCTGCCGGTTGAGGCGTTCTTTGAGGGTGGATCCAGAAGGGTTCTGGCGCTGCCTTGGACAAAAAAACATTTGCATGTCTGACGTTACAGAGTGGCCAAAGTGCTTTGTCCTTGCAGGTGCGCTCGTGGCAGGATTACTGGCACCTCTGCCCCTGGAATGTTGATGAGTTCCTGAAGTGACATCACCCTTAAAAGCATTGTACAACATGTTTTGCAGGCTGGTTTGTAAATGCAGCATCCTTTCAGACTTGTGGTATGTTGGTAACATTTCTGCCACTTTATGCTTGTACCGAGGGTCTAGTAGAGTCGCGACCCAGTACAGGTCCTTCTCCTTAAGCCTCTTGATACGGGGGTCCTTCAACAGGCATGACAGCATGAAAGACCCCATTCTCACAAGGTTGGATCCATCTCCGCTTCCTCGTTATCAAGGACAGCATCATCCACGGTCTCCTCCCCCCAGCCACGTACAAGACCAGGGGTCCCCAAAAGGTCACCACTAGCCCCCTGTGAAGCCTGCTCCTGTTGGTCCTCCTCCTCCACAAAGCCACCTTCCTCCTCTGACTCCACTTCTGACACCTCTCCCTGCGTTGCAGCAGGTGCCTGGGTTCGTTCTGGTGATTCCGACCAGAAATCGTGCGCTTCCTGCTCCTCGTCATGCTGGTCTACAGTCTCATCTGTCACTCGTCGCACTGCACGCTCCAAGAAGAAAGCAAAGGGTATTAGGTCGCTGATGGTGCCTTCGGTGCGACTGACCATATTTGTAACCTCTTCAAAAGGGCGCATGAGCCTGCAGGCATCGCGCATAAGCACCCAGTAACGGGGGAAAAAAATCCCCAGCTCTGCAGATCCAGTCCTACCACCCAGTTCAAACAGGTATTCGTTGACGGCTCTTTGTTGTTGCAGCAGACGTTCCAACATGAGGAGCGTTGAATTCCAGCGAGTCTGGCTGTCTCAAATCAAACGCCTGACTGGCATGTTGTACCGCTGCTGAATGTCAGCAAGGCGTGCCATGGCTGTATAGGAACGTCTGAAATGGGCCGACACCTTCCTGGACTGCCTGAGAACGTCCTGGAATCCTGGGTACTTTGAGACAAAACGTTGGACTATTAAATTCAGAACATGTGCCATGCAGGGCACATGTGTTAAATTGCCCAGTCTCAGTGCTGCCAACAGATTGCTTCCATTGTCACACACCACTTTTCCGATCTTCAGTTGGTGTGGGGTCAGCCACCGATCGGCCTGTGACTGCAGAGATGACAGGAGTACAGATCCGGTATGGTTTCCAGGCACGTCATCCCCAAGACAGCATGACAACGGCGTACCTGGCACGTCGCATAGCCTAGGGGGAGCTGGGGGTGCACAGGTGTGGAGGAGGAGGACCCAGCAGCAGAGGAGGAAGAAGAGGAAGAAGACGAGGTAGAGAGCGAAGGAGGAGTAGAGGTGGTGGCAGAACCGTGTGCAATCCGTGGCGGTGACACCAACTCCACTGTCGTTGTTGAGCCACACATTCCCTGCTTCCCAGCCATTACCAAGTTCACCCAGTGGGCAGTGTAGGTGACATACCTGCCCTGACCATGCTTGGAGGACCATGCGTCAGTAGTCATATGGACCTTTGGCCCAACACTAAGTGACAGAGATGCGGTGACTTGGCTCTGCACATGGTGGTACAGGTGTGGTATTCCCTTTTTTGAAAAAAAATTGCGGCTGGGTACCTTCCACTGCGGTGTCCCAATTGCTACAAATTTGTGGAAGGCCTCAGAGTCCACCAGCTGGTATGGTAAAAGCTGGCGGGCTAAGAGTGCAGACAAGCCAGCTGTCAGACGCCGGGCAAGGGGGTGACTCGCAGACATTGGCTTCTTACGCTCAAACATGGCCCTCACAGAAACTTGGCTGGGGGCAGATGACTGGGAATGGGAACTGGTGGTCAAGGTGGAAGGCGGAGTGGAGGGTGGTTCAGACGGGTCAAGGACAGCAGAGGTAGAGCAGTAAGATGCTGGACCAGAAGGAGGGTGGCTTTTAGTTTGCCTGTTGCCTTTGAGGTGTTGCTCCCAAAGTGCTTTGTGCTTGCCGTTCATGTGCCTTCGCATAGAAGTTGTACCTATGTGGCTGTTGGGCTTCCCAAGACTCAGTTTCTGACTGCACTCATTGCAAATTACAACGCTTTTGTCAGAGGCACACACATTAAAAAAATCCCACACTGCTGACCTTTTTGAAGCTGGCAATCTGGCGGTAACAGTAGAAGTTGGCGGCGTTGGCGGCAATGGCGGGTGCATTGGCCGGCTGACCACAGGTGCCGATACATGTTGTTGCCCTACTGTTCCCTGCGAGCTGTCCTCCCTGCTTCTTCCAAGTCTTATTCTCCTCCTGCCTCTCTGACTCTCCGTCTCTCCATCTGAACTATCCTCCTCTTGCTCTCTTCTACTGGGCACCCACAAAACATCAATCTCCTCATCATCATTCTCCTCAGATGCATCAATTTCTTCTGACAGCTCACAGAAGGAAGCAGCAGCGGGGACCTCCTCATCACTCATTATGTCCATGGTTGCGCATCACTCAGTTCAAGAAACTCATGTGAAAATAACTCCTCTGACTCCAGTGAAGAAGGGGCGCCGGTGGTGGAGGAAGTGTTACGTGGGGTGGCCATAGCAGTGGAGGATGAGGATGTTGTGGTAAAGTTAGAAACGGTAGAGGATGGGGTGTGCTGTGTAAGCCAGTCAACTACCTCTTCAGCATTTTGGGAGTTCAGGGTCATTGCCTTTTTAAAACTGGGCAATTTCCTAGGGCCACAGGATAGCATAGCAGCACGGCCCCTAGTGCCTCTGCGTGGCGGCCTGCCTTTGCCTGGCATTATTTTTAAAACAAAAACAACAACAACAACTCAGGTGCTGTTTCTGGAGACGGTATTATTATTGATATTTAGACAGAATGTGAACAAGCTCACACAGCTAAGTGGCAGTGGTTTGAAGAACACACTGGGCAAATAATGCCTGCAAGGTCAACGTATACACTACAGCAGTGGTGGATACGGAATATATTATTGCTGCTTGAAAAACGTCACTCAGGTGCTGTTTCTGGAGACGGTATTATTATTGATATTTAGACAGATTGTGAACAAGCTCACACAGCTAAGTGGCAGTGGTTTGAAGAACACACTGGGCAAATAATGCCTGCAAGGTCAACGTATACACTACAGCAGTGGTGGATACGGAATATATTATTGCTGCTTGAAAAACGTCACTCAGGTGCTGTTTCTGGAGACGGTATTATTATTGATATTTAGACAGAATGTGAACAAGCTCACACAGCTAAGTGGCAGTGGTTTGAAGAACACACTGGGCAAATAATGCCTGCAAGGTCAACGTATACACTACAGCAGTGGTGGATACGGAATATATTATTGCTGCTTGAAAAACGTCACTCAGGTGCTGTTTCTGGAGACGGTATTATTATTGATATTTAGACAGAATGTGAACAAGCTCACACAGCTAAGTGGCAGTGGTTTGAAGAACACACTGGGCAAATAATGCCTGCAAGGTCAACGTATACACTACAGCAGTGGTGGATACGGAATATATTATTGCTGCTTGAAAAACGTCACTCAGGTGCTGTTTCTGGAGACGGTATTATTATTGATATTTAGACAGAATGTGAACAAGCTTACACAGCTAGATGGCAGTTGTTTGAAAATGAAGAACACACTGGGCAAATAATGCCTACAAGTGCACTACTATTGGTGCACTACTATGAAGAACAGCAAACAGCACTGTACACGTTAAAGAACAGTAAGATAAGTAAAATAAAAAAAAATTATATGTATATTAAAAAAAAAAAAATTCTCGGGTTGGTGCTGCTGAACTACTAGGAGCAGCACAGTAGCACACCAGTCCCACTCCCCAACACTGCTAGACTAATAGAACTGGGCTCTTATAGTAGCAACTAGCAAAGTAAAAAAACAAAAAAGAAAATAAAAGCAGTCCTTACAAGGACTATTGGGTTATTACAGCAGTCAGCAGATGAGATCAGAAGAGATCAGTGCCCACAGCAGGCAGCTACATACAGAGCACTGCAGTAGAAGGTAGATTACTAGCCAGCAAAGCTACCTAACCTAAAATGTCCCTCAAATCCCTGCAGACTTCTGTCCCTCCAATACAGAGCAGTATCAAGTAGATTACTAGCCAGCAAACTTACTATCAACTGTCCCTCAAATCAGTGAAATCACTAACAGCTCTCTCCCTACACTAGCTCTTCCAAGCACACACAGGCAGAATGAAAAAACGCTGCAGGGCTTCAGTTTATATATGGAAGGGGAGTGGTCCAGGGGGTGTGGGGGTGGTCCAGGAGGGAGAGCTTCCTGATTCGCTGCCATGTATCTGCTGGTCTGGGGTGAGAGGGCAAAAAAAAGCGCCAGGTAAGGCGAACCCAAAATGGCGAACGTCGCGCGACGTTCGCAAACATTCGGCGAGCGCGAACAGTCGATGTTCGCGCGAACAAGTTCGCCGGCGAACAGTCCGCGACATCCCTACTGAGGATCATGGAATACAGAAAAGTTTTCCAGAAACTGGAAAACTGCCTGTTCTCACAACTTTTCCACACCTGTTTTGCATTCATACAGTACATAGTTTACTACAAGTATGGGATCCCTTATCTGGAAACCCATTTTCTCTATAATAATAATACTAATAAAACAGTACCTTGATAGCAATTGAGCTGCATAAATTCATATTGGAAGCAAAAAATCGTATTGGGTTTCATTTATATTTTAATATTTTAATAGCTTTATAGTATGGTGATCTTTTATAGAAAGGCCTTTACCCAGAAAACCTACATCCTCTTAGAGCTCAATAAATTCATTTTCAAATTCAGGTTTTTTCCTAAACCAAAAAACGTGATCTTAAATTTAATGTTTGTCCCTTTTTAAAGGACGAGGAAAGTATGTTTCTTATTACCTCATCTTGTAGTAGAGTATCCCAGCATGTAACTGATCACTAATATCTTTTTTTCAAGGAACAGCTCAGTTCTCCCGAACTGCTCTATAGAAGCTAACATTATCTCTTCTTATCTGCGCCAACATTTTTCCTACATGACGTAATAAAGATGGCGCCGGCGACTGGAATGCCTATGCGTCAATATTATTCCTCCCCCTAGACGTGAGCACATCCAAAAATCTCAAGTTGTAGGTCTAGTAAAAGCAAACTCACAAGCTTTACTTAATGCGCATGTGGTGCCTTCATGTTTGAGCAAGTGCGCAGACTCGCCAGTCTTGGTCTTAGTGTAGGACCGTTGCATGATGGGACTTTCTTTTCTAGAACTCTGAGGTTTTTTCTTCCAAAATGCTGTGCAGGGCTAATCTGCATGAACCTGTCACCTAACTGCTTTATTTTTTTTCACTGAAACTCACAAATATAAATTAGTGTTTTCAAAAAACTTAAATTTTACAGATTTATTAAGTGCAGAAAACTCAAAGTCAAATGTTACCATCTAAAAGCCGGCAGATTCATGTAGAAGTCAATGGGAGTTGTCCTGGGTAAAGCTAACTGGGTCAAGTTCTTATATTTCTGCAATACTAATGAAAAACAAATTGCACAATATAATTTAGCTGCACACTCTGTATGTAAAATAATTATGCAATATCAAGAAACATTTAGCGGTTATAGAAAGAGATTAAAAAAATGATGGCTTTAATAGTTATAATTAATATGTCTTACATGATTAATATGTTACATTGCTTAATTGATCTGCATGCATTTTTAATGAGCTGACCTCTGTGGCCTAAATAGAAGCTATATACAATTTCCCAATAGCTTATATGATTTGAGAAAAAAAATATAACAATCTTAATTGAATTTCTCATGGCCTATAAGCAATGCATAAAATACATTACAACAGAATTTGCCAGATAAGTTAGATTGGCCTTAAATGAAGATTTAAACACTGTACACTGACATTTTTGGAACATCAAATATTTTTGGGAATGGTAAATTTTAGGGATGAGCATAACCTTTTTTTTGTGGTGAAATTCACCAGTGGCAAATATTTTCATGAAATATTTTTCTTTGCTTGAAAAATACCCATGGCACTAGATTTGCTCCATGTGTTCGTCAGGGAAAAAGACAAATTTGTTGAGCTAAAAAAAATGCAGAAAAACTCCCATTGCCTCCAATACATTTGGTAAAATTGAAATTTTGCACATTTTTCCACATTTAGGGGCAGATTTATCAAGGGTCGAAGTGAATTAGAGGGAATTTTTAAAGTAAAAAAAATTCGAAATTCGAAGTAATCTTTTGGATACTTTGACCATCAAATAGGATACTAGGACTTCGAATTTACTTCGATATTCAAAGTCGATGGTCGAATTTCTAAGTATTTTTTACTTTGAAATTCGACCCTTGATAAATTTTTTCAGGTAAAATTGGAAAGTTTTACGCATCAGTTTACCACTAACTTATCAATCAACTCCTTCTTTCTGAATCTTCTGGGCATCTGCTATTGAAGCTGCTCAGTGCGTTTGTTTGTTTTTTTGCAAATGTGATATATTTTATCTTTCATCTTACACTGTGGAAGGCTTTCCACCATTAGTGGTGTAGACTAATGACTATATTTAGTCAAGTGCCAAAGCTTTGGTATAAAAACAGCAAGGCAGATTAGCATATTATCTTCTCTGCGATTTACAGTAATATTTATTGTACTTGAATAAAATTCTTTAAAACTATTTCTGCAAAAAAAAGGTGCCAGAAGATAACACAGATATTTATAAAATTTCCATTATTATGTAGACATCAAAATGCATTGGGGGTGCAAGTTGCAAAGACAAAAACAATTGGCTCAAATAAGAATAATAATACCCATTTCGCAATGAAATATTCTTCATTAGACTGTTATGGCATTACAAATTTTAATTGCACATTGCAAACTTTTAAGAAGTGCTTAAAGGTGTCGTAATATTTTGGAGCAAACATAACTTTTTCAGTAAGAAGTTTTATTACATACACTGCGCACTGTCACAAGCTATTTTCCACTGTTGAAAGTGGTCGCTAAACAGTTTCTGGCTTCGCAAAAGCTATATCTAATTCATCCACAGCAGAATTTGTTCGGGCAAAGGCATACTTTTATCACATTATAAATAGTTTTTCAATTACCAACTTTTTATTACATTCCCCTAATAAAGAGGGATAACTTTGCAGTAGTATGTTAAAGGGATACTGTCATGGGAAAAAATTTTTTTTTCAAAATTAATCAGTTAATAGTGCTGTTCCAGCAGACCTCTGCACTGAAATCCATTTCTCAAAAGAGCAAACAGATTTTTTTTATATTCAATTTTGAAATCTGACTTGGGGCTAGACATTTTGTCAATTTCCCAGCTGCCCCTGCTCATGTGACTTGTGCCTGCACTTTAGGAGAGAAATGCTTTCTGGCAGGCTGCTGTTTTTCCTTCTCAATGTAACTGAATGTGTCTCAGTGGGACATGGGTTTTTATTATTGAGTGCTGTCCTTAGATCTACCAGGCAGCTGTTATCTTGTGTTAGGGAGCTGTTATCTGATTACCTTCCCATTGTTCTTTTGTTTGGCTGCTGGGGGGGAAAAGGGAGGAGGTGATATCACTCCAACTTGCAGTAAAGCAGTAAAGAGTGATTGAAGTTTATCAGAGCACAAGTCACATGACTTGGGGCAGCTGGGAAATTGACAAAATGTCTAGCCCCATGTCAGATTTCAAAATTGAATATAAAAAAAACTGTTTTCTCTTTTGAGAAACGGATTTCAGTGCAGAATTCTGCTGGAGGAGCACTATTAACTGATTCATTTTGAAAAAAATTTTTTTTCCCATGGCAGTATCCCTTTAAGAAGACCCATATCTATTGAATATTTTTATCCACTATATCTTATGTATACAGACCAGTTTCAAATATTATATTTTTGGAAATCAAAATATTTAGAAAAATTGCACTACAAGATGACCATGGTGCCCATATTTAACCCTTTCACTGTTGTTGGTGCCTTTTGAACTTGCCAAAAAACATACAGCGGGGCAATAGGAAAAATTGGAAACTATAGTGTTGGCATGCCAGCACTTTCAGCGCCATGGATTATATAGAGAGTGGCATTTAAAGGGTTAAACATGAAAACACATATATAATTAAGATGACTTTATTAGGAGATATTTTGTTAGATATACCTGTAAGCATTGATTTCACTTATAAACAAGCAGCATTTGATAGATGTTCTTTAATAACCCAAATACCACACTGCAGGATGTCCTGTGGCATGAAAATTATCAGTAATCCAACAAATACTGTAGATTCTCATCTTGTGTTTACACTGGGACTCTAACCACATTGCCAGAAGCAATAATGTCATGGCATCATCTTCCCTGACTAACACTACAAGTCTGCTTTTACCGCCCCCATCCATAATGCTAGATGCCATTATCACCCTTGGCTTAAAAAACATCCCTAAAGGGCATTTTTTGAACATATTTGAACATATTATAGGAAATTATTTTTAAAAAAAAAGTCTAATTATACGATTCAATCCAAGGAAATGAACGGTCAGATACAGGAAAAACACTTTAACAAGAATTTAAAAAGAAAATGAAAAATGAAAGGTTAAAACTCTGTAACTTGCAGACGGAAGGAAAATAATTTTATATAGAGTTCTGTCTATCACTAAATATAACAGTGATTCAAGTAAGGTGAGAAAAACAGTAAAGAAAGCACCACAATGCATTATATAAACATTAATAAGAAAAATAAAAGGAATTGATATGATTAATAAAGATTACAGATTGGCACACAATTTCAAGAATACGTTTGCACACTATAGTTTATTGTTTATGGAAAAAGCTAACTTAAAAATGTTAGTGGATCTATATAACTTATATAAAAAAATGAATAACTGCAAATGTTGTGAAAACACTTATATCGACTGAAATCTTGCATAGAAACCTGATCGAGAGGGTGACTAGGAATGACTATACTAATATGAGGGCATTTAAATAGAAGGTGCAGATTTGCCTGACTAAATGATTAAGGGAACAATGCAACAACAGGGGCAGTTCATTTATTTTATTATAATTTAGGGGACTGTTAAAGGAACAATAGCACCAAAAAATTAAAGTGTTTTAAAGTAACAAAAATATACTTAGTTACATAGTTACATAGTTAAATTGGGTTGAAAAAAGACAAAGTCCATCAAGTTCAACCCCTCCAAATGAAAACCCAGCATCCATACACTCACCCTCCCTACTTTTAATTAAATTCTATATACCCATACCTATACTAACTATAGAGCTTAGTATCACAATAGCCTTTGATATTATGTCTGTCCAATAAATCATCCAAGCCGATTCACTAACTTCGAGTGAAGGATTCGAAGTAAAAAAACTTCGAATTTCGAAGTTTTTTTGGGCTACTTCGACCATCGAATGGGCTACTTCGACCTTCGACTACGACTTCGACTTCAAATCGAAGGATTCGAAGTAAAAATCGTTCGACTATTCGACCATTCGATAGTCGAAGTACTGTCTCTTTAAAAAAAACTCTGACCCCCTAGTTCGCCATCTAAAAGCTACTGAAGTCAATGTTAGCCTATGGGGAAGGTCCCCATAGGCTTGCCTAACTTTTTTTGATCGAAGGATATTCCTTCGATCGTTGGATTTAAATCCTTCGAATCGTTCGATTCGAAGGATTTAATCGTTCGATCGAAGGAATAATCCTTTGATCGTTCGATCGAACTATCTGCGCTTAATCCTTCGACTTCGATATTCGAAGTCGAAGGATTTCAATTCCCAGTCGAATATCGAGGGTTAATTAACCCTCGATATTCGACCCTTAGTGAATCAGCCCCTTATAGTCATTAACTGAATCAGCATCACAACATCACCCGGCAGTGCATTCCACAACCTCACTGTCCTGACTGTGAAGAACCCCCTACGTTGCTTCAAATGAAAGTTCTTTTCTTCTAGTCTGAAGGGGAGGCCTCTGGTACGGTGATCCACTTTATGGGTAAAAAGGTCCCCTGCTATTTGTCTATAATGTCCTCTAATGTACTTGTAAAGTCTAATCATGTCCCCTCGCAAGCACCTTTTTTCCAGAAAAAACAACCCCAACCTTGACAGTCTCCCCTCATAATTTAACTCTTCCCTCCCTCTAACCAGTTTAGTTGCACTTAGTCTCTGCACTCTCTCCAGCTCATTTATATCCCTCTTAAGGACTGGAGTCCAAAACTGCACTGCATACTCCAGATGAGGCCTTACCAGGGACCTATAAAGAGGCATAATTATGTTTTCATCCCTTGAGTTAATTCCCTTGTTTATACAAGACAGAACTTTATTTGCTTTAGTGGCCACAGAATGATACTGCCCAGAATTAGACAACGTGTAATCTACAAAGACCCCTAGATCCTTCTCATTTAAGGAAACTCCCAACACACTGCCATTTAGTGTATAACTTGCATTTATATTATTTTTGCCAAAGTGCATAACCTGCATTTATCAACATTGAACCTCATTTTCCAGTTTGCTGCCCATTTTCCCAACTTAGACAAATCACTCTGCAAAGTGGCAGCATCCTGCATGGAACCTATAGTTCTGCACAATTTAGTATCATCTGCAAAAATAGAAACAGTACTTTCAATGGCCACCTCCAGGTCATTAATAAACAAGTTGAAAAGCAAGGGACCTAGTACAGAGCCCTGCGGTACTCCACTAACAACACTGGGCCAATTAGAAAATGTTCCATTTACCACCACTCTTTGTAGTCTATATTAGTGTTGCCCTGCACTGCACTGCGAAATTGAAAAAAGGCTATATGGCACATGTTAAATAGTGGATAACAGACAACATGTTCTACAGAGCTTACAGTATCTGCTATGCTATCTGCTGTGTAACTTAAACCTTTTCTCTTATGAACAGCTGCCCCCATTGCTACACAGCAGCTTATTTATACACACAATATTATTTATTACTTTAAGACAATTTAATTTTTTGATGTTATTGGTCCTTTAAATGTATCCCCATTTACTTTGCATTCTCACAAAATGGAGCCATCATTAGCCAGGACTAGTAAGGGGTTGTTAGATCCTGCAGTAGTCTCTCTAGGAGAGAACGCCAGATTAAGGCTATCTACTGTATAATGAGCAGCCTCTGGCTCCATCAAGGAGTGATAGAAGAGATTAGATACCAAAGGCATTGTTGTCCAGAAAGGAAAACTGAGACAGGGCAATAGGGACTGAGATAGATCCCCACTTAGTTTCCTATAAGAATGGTCTCCAAAGGAAATAGGAAAGACTCTGGGTAAACTCATATTCCCCTTTCAAGAGCTACCACAACTGGTCTGCATTGTGAGTATATACTGCCTATTACAATATGGTTGTCTTCTGTATCACTGTTCTATTCCCCCATTAGGATTGCTGTTAATAAATCAGTTTAGTTATTGTTTAAGGAACTATTGGTGCCCATTCTTTATTAGTACCACTCAGTAAAGTGTGTAATACCCTGCCTCCACACCATTGCAAGGGTTTACTCCCTGAGAATTGAGGTCCCACCCACAGCATTTATTGGAGTAAAGCTATAGGTTGGAGTGACTGTGCCTTATTTTACTTCCTATTGTTATTGTGGTTAGTATTGAGCAACATTTTTCACCAAGTTTCACTGCAAAAATGATGCCCATAGACCCCAATCAGTGAAAAAATAGTTTTGTATAAAAAGAAATTACATATCATTGATAAGTTCAGATAATACACAACAATGGAGTGTACTTCAAAGCTAAATAACATATATGTACAATGGAACAAATGATCTGTCCAAATTAACTACAACATACAAAAGAAATTGGAATGAGCAATGCACATTCCCTGATCTCCTGTTTTATTGATAATTTAATATCTGCAAATGCAGTATATTTTTTGTTTACAAAGTCATGAAACAATTAAACCCCCATGCAGACATGCAAACTTTGACAGTATAAGGGCATCTCTGCAACATATTAAGTGGGAAATGCTTGTCACAGGGTTAAACACAGAACAAAAATTGGAAGTCTTTAAAATGCTGCGAGTGATGCATGGTTCACACATGAGGAAATTCAAAAGAGACTAGAACATGTTAAGATAAACAAAGGTCCAGGGCCAGATGGTATTCATCCCAGGGTACTTAGCGAGCTTAGCTCTGTGATTGCTAAACCTCTTTACTTAATTTTTCAGGATTCTTTGAGGTCTGGCATAGTGCCGAGAGACTGGTGAATTGCTAATGTGGAGCTGCTATTCAAAAAGGGATCCCGTTCTCAGCGTCAAAACTATAGGCCAGTTTGTCTGACGTCAGTGGTAGGAAAGGTTTTCGAAGGGTTAATAAAGCATAAGATACTGAACTTCATAGCAAATCATAATACTATGAGTTTGTGCCAGCATGGTTTTATGCGTAATAGATCTTGCCAGACTAACTTAATTTCTTTTTATGAGAAGGTAAGCAGGGACCGGAATTCTGGGATGGCAGTGGATGTGATTTACTTAGACTTTGCTAAAGCATTTGATACAGTGCCACACAAAAGGTTACTGGTTAAATTAAGGAATGTTGGCCTGGAACATAGTATTTGTACCTGGATAGAGATCTGGCTGAAAGATAGACTACAAAGAAAGGTGGTAAATAGTGAAGGGAGAATTTGGCTGTTTCGGTTTTGGCACAATAAACGGATGCATATTAACTTTAATGGGCGCCAGCACCCATTTTTGATGCCAGCGAATTGTCGCTTGGATGCTTTCTTGGATAGACAATATCAAAGGCTATTGTGATACTAAATTCTACAGTTAGGATAGATATCGGTATAGATATGGGTATATATAATTTAGGGAGGGTTGTATATTGATGCTGGGTTTTCATTTGGAGGGGTTGAACTTGATGGACTTTGTCTTTTTTCAAACCGATTTAACTATATGTAACTAACTATGTAACTATACCAGATCAAGGTAAACCCCATACTGTGGTCCAAACTATTTACCTCCAGTCATAGGCTGGAAACTCTCTGCATGGTTGCATTCCTTGGGTACTGGTCTCACAGGCTTTAGCCTCTCCTGCAATTAGGCTGATGGCACATCAGGAGATTAATGCCTGCAACACATCAACACACCAACTATTCACTTTATTGCTAGTGGAAAAGCATTTACATGAGATTAGTTGCCTCAGAAGATGAGATTTGTAGCAGTTGATTAATCTCCATGTAACCATTGCCCTTAGTTTTTATAAGAGAGAGATTGCCACAATCAAAATTCACGGGTTTAATCCTCCCCCACTCAGCAAACTAGGGGAGGAATGTGGGAAGTTTACCCTCTTTTCCTAAAATGTGTTCATGTTGCTTTAACTGCTGAACATGCATAATCAAGTTACTAATAATTCTTCTCGAAAAAAAATCTGTGAGACAAAAAGTTGCTTCAAAATCATGTGTCAATTCGAAACGTGCGACTTTTTAGAATTGACGCGCGGCAAAATTGAGTTTTTCAAATGATCAGATTATCTAATAAAAACCAGCGCAAAACAGCCTGAAAATATTGAGAATCATGAAGGCAAATTTATATTGTTATAGAGACAGGTTATAGTGGGTGTATTTTCAGATTTAATTTTTTAGCAGTTTCAGAGCACAATAAATCCCAGAAAAGTTTTTTCCTCTAAAAATTTGAGTTTTTCCCCTTTAAAAAAACTAAAAAAATTTGAGGTTTATAAATAGACCACCAAGTGTCAGCTATAGTCAAATTTTTAATCCTCCAAATTCCAGTGTAGAACAAAACAACAAGGAAACCATCAACACCACTTCTAAAATAATAAAATAATGCAGAAACGTTACTCACATGACAGTCATACTCAAATCATATTATCCTCATTTTTTTGCATTGACTATCAACATGGTGGTACTTCTCTTTACCATCAAAGTGTTTACTTTCCTTTGTTTCCATTGTTTTATGTGATGATCTATATGGATTTTCCTTTTCTAATTGAAGGGAAACATTCTGAAGATAAGTTGGTAATTTTAGCGGTATTCTCTGTTACGTAATGGTGTAAGGGTCAGGCCACACAGGGCGTTTTGGGGAGATTTGGTCGCCTGGCGACTAATCGCTTCGTTTTTTTTCGGCAACCAATCTCCCCAAACAACTTCCCTGACTCTGCGCCAGCTTTAAATGAAAAAACGCTGGCACTTATCACACGTGGCGATTCGTTTTCCGAATTAACTCCAAGTTTCCTTGTGAGGAAAACGAACTGCCACATGTGATTAGCGCCACCGTTTTTTCATTTTAAGCCGGAGCAAAGTCATGGAAGGCAAAAATGAGCCGATTAGTCGCCAGTCGACCAAATCTCCCCAAAATGCCTTGTGTGGCCTGACCCTAGGAAAGAGCAGTGGACAACCACCATGCTTCTGGTTGTCATACAGAAACTATATATGATCTGATAAAATCAATGCACAACTTGATAAACATATTGACTTTTATGATGCACTGCCTGGTGATCAGATGGGGAAGTGTATTTCAATCACCATTTGTTTTACACAGCAATGTAAATAGGCCCCTTATTGTGGTTCTTCAATCCCCCATTTACCTCTTTCTGATATGTATCTCTTACTTTAGCTTTGTTGTTTGTACACCTTCACACTGAGGCATCTGGGAATTCTGGAGGAGAAAGCCAACTACCAGGAGCTGACAAAGTAAAAGCAGGAATTTATATTATAACCTGCCTGCTTACAGGCTTCCTTAGAAGCATATATCACCTCTCTGCAATGCATATTTTATACTAGACGTAAAACAAGTCAGAACTTTTATTGCTACTTTATGTCATTATAAAATATATGAACAATCTGCAAGATGTTTGGGGTCACCCAGGAGGTAAAAAGAGGCAGCTGAAGCCATTTTTGTAGGTCAGACGTGCCTGGTAGAAAGAATAGAGAGCATATTCAGGGATAGATCAACAGTCTCATGACTAGGCTGACTTGTATTACATTTTATTTTTAGAGATCATCACAATGTCTCTTCTGATTTCCTTTGGCTGATTCCCTTCTACTTTTCTTGCCCATATATTCCTAGTTAGCTGCATTACTTGCTTCAAGCGCCTCTATTGAATTCTATTTATCTTCCAATCTGTAAGTGCAGAATTACTTTTTCACATCTTCCTCTTATCTTATCTTATCCCCGAAGGCCTCTAAACATAACCTATTGCTCTAAAATGAGCTTCTGAAACATTTAATTCTCCTTTAGTCACTTTATGTTCCTGAGTATCGGAAATGATATGATGTATTTCATAACAACACCCCCATGCGCGCACATCAAAAAAAATCTATTGTGTTTTGTTTCAAGTTCCTATTATATATTTAAGATAAGCTTTTAATATATAAAATGCATGAAAATTTTTTTGTAAGTATTATTTTAAAAATATCTTCTATTTCCCCTTATTTTTTATTGATAAAATGTGCATTTACAGAAGAAATACCCACAAATGTAAAGGCGTATTATAGCTTATTGAATGGAACAAAAATATCCTTTACCATGCATATTTGCCTTTTGTACATAACAGAAAAAAACAGCAATACTGCCGGCCTTCAAGTAATTAAAATCAGTGATGGGCGAATTTGGCCCATTTTGCTGAAAAAAACTGTGAAAATTTTTCAAAACGCCGTCTGCATCTCATTTTGGACGCTGGCGTCCGTTTTTGGACACCGGCGCACATTCGCCGATGAAAATATGCCGGCGTCCAAAAAAGATGGACGCTGGGCACTGTTGCCCTGCATTGGCATAAGTTAGTTTAAATAAATAGGCCGCCATGAGGGAGAAAAGGAGAAAAGGCACATGTTACTTAGCTGATAACAGATAAGCTCTGTAATAGAATGCAATGGTATTCTGCAGAATGCATCTATTATCTGCTATGTAACCTGATCCTTAAATGGCTGCCCCCATGGCTACACAGCAGCTTGTTTATATAAACTATAGTAGTACTTATCTGTTATCTACTGTGTATCCTGTGCTTGAATGGCTGCCCCCATGGCTACACAGCAGCTTGTTTATATAAACTATAGTAGTACTTATCTGTTATCTACTGTGTATCCTGTGCTTGAATGGCTGCCCCCGTGGCTACACAGCAGCTTATTTATATAAACTATAGTAGTACTTATCTGTTATCTACTGTGTATCCTGTGCTTGAATGGCTGCCCCCATGGCTACACAGCAGCTTGTTTATATAAACTATAGTAGAGTTTCTGAAGGAAACACACCAGTTTTACCAGTGCAGAGCAACAGTACTGTACATCATATTTTAATTACTTTAAAGAACGTTAATCTTTTGCTGTTACTGTTTAATTTAAGAATTTTCTTCATTGAACTATAGTGATGGGCGAATTTGCGCCGTTTCGCTTCGCCGAAAAATTTGCGAAATTCGCGAAACGGCGAAAAATTAGCGAAACGGCACCGGCGTCTCGTTTTTGACGCCGGCGCCCGTTTGTGACGCCGGCGCCCGTTTTTCCGACGCCGGCGCCCGTTTTTGGCACCGGCGTCCGTTTTTGACGCCGGCGAATTTTTGCCGCAAATTTTCGCAGGCGATTCGCGAATTTATTCGCTGGCGGCGAAACGCGCAAATTCGCCGCGAATTCGCCCATCACTATTGAACTAGAGTAAAAATATAGGTTGATGATTTGAAGGTCATTTTTATATTTTTATGTTTGAACCTCAGTGCCTTATCTGACGTGCAACAAGTAGGTCGGGGTTATACTGATGCTCTTAAATGTTTCTATTAAATGGCAATATCCGGAAAGACGCAGCAAATGCAACTTCTCATTGCCCAATATTTTCCCTGTAAGATTCCCTTAATGGGATCTGCTGCTCTGCACTGAATATAATTTAAACCTTAAGTTCCTTACAGTGCTGTTTGGCGTCCAGTATTGCCGCACTGAGAGATTTTGTCATGAATGAGAAACTTTTAAATACATTATATCTTTCCTAGTATCAGGCAGCTCAGCCAAGGGTGCACTAGGGACCAGTATCCACAGATTGCATGGATAATATTTTCAGCTGGATCAGTTCACATGGGTGAATAAAATTAAGCTAAGAGCAGAGGTTATCTCTATTCCTTGTCTTTACTGTAATTTCCTGCTCAGTAAAACCATTTTTGAAGATACAAAGAACATTTAATAGGACAAGGCTGGTAACACTTGCCACTGTTTATGAGAAAGTATTTGAACATTCCACTTTTGCAAACCAAAAATCTATTGAGCATGCCTGTCATCAGTTCTTTAATGACTATGCCTCAGGTGATAATATTTAACTGAAAGTGTTCATGGCAAAACTACAAACTGAGGGGTATTAGATGACTGTAAAAAGTCTTGACTTCAAATAGCTTATGCCCACTTTACAAACATTTATTTTGTCTTTTTCTTGTAGAAGAATAGGATCCATTATCCAAAGAAAAACTCCATTCTCCAGAAAGCTCCAAATTACAGGAAGACTATCTCCCACAAAGTTCATTTTAATGAAATAATTCAGAATTTTAAAATATATAATAAAACAACTTGTACTTGATCCCAACTAAGATATAATTAATCCTCGTTTATGGCAAAACGACCCTATTGGGGTTTTTTATGTTTAAATGATTTTTGAACAAACGTAAAGTTCAAAATTATCTGGAAAACCTTAGGTCCCAAGCATTCTGGATAAAAGGTCCCTTACCTGTACACAGTGACTGTACGGTTGCATGTTTGTTTTTACTGGCAATGGAACGAGGGGAAATGCAGCATTTTTGATAGCGGGGATTAAACCTGTCAAAATATTTTCGAAAATAATTAACTCATCAAATAAACAAAGGTTTTGTAAAGTACTATATATTTACACAAACATTTAGAGGGTTATTTATCAATACATCGAATTTATCTCAATATTTTCTAAAAAAAACTCTGACCAAATTCACATGGGTTTTTTGGGCTTATTCATTAATAAACTTTTCTCGAAAATTTTTTGTGGAAAAAAATCAAAAAAATTGTGAAAAATCAGATTTTCACGATTTTTTCGGATTTTCCCCTGAAAACTCAGAAAACTGCGAGGTATTGCCAAAAACCCAACTTACATCAAAAAATCATTGGGACTTCTCCCATTGACTTATATGCAACCTCCACTGGTCTGAGATGCCGGATTTTCCGATTCAAACTTTCCCATTCAAAAAAATCAATTCCAAAAAAACAGTGATTTTTTAAAAATCCGATTTTATCAAAAAAAAAAATCACAAATCACAAACCCCCTAAATTCTGATGGATAATACAGGATCTATTATCCAAACTTCTTGGCATCTAGGGCTGCTGCCAACAACAACATAGCCAACTCTCTTTCCTCACTACAGATATGGGATCCATTATCCATAAAGCTCTGAATTAGGGAAAGGCTGTCTTGCATAGACAAATACAACTTTCCCTTGTTTGTCTTGCATAGACTCCATCATAATGAATTTTTTAAAATGATTACCTTTTATTCTGTAATAATAAAACAGTACATTGTCCTAGATCCCAACTGAGATATAATTAATCCTTATTGGTGGAAAACCAGCCTATAAGGTTTATTTATTGTTAAAATTATTTTATAGTAGGCATGAAAGTCTTTTATCTGGAAAACCCCAGGTCCAGAGCATTTAATAGGTCCCAAACCTGTACTCCATTTCTTCAGAAGAACAGGACTCGTTCAAGGTTAAAAAAAGGCCTCTAACTCCACTTCCTTGGTTTGTGACTCCCCTCCCACCAGAAACCTGAATACTATATAACCCATAAGTCCTTTCCTTTAACCTATACAGTTCAATAATGGGCCCATTTACTTAGTTCGAATGAAGGATTAGAATAAAAAAAACTTTGAATTTCGAATGTTTTTTTTGGCTACTTCGACCATCGAATTGGCTACTTCGACCTTTGACTACGACTTCGACTTCGAATCGAACGTTCCGAACTAAAAATCGTTCGACTATTTGACTATTCGATAGTCGAAGTACTGTCTCTTTAAAAAAAACTTCAACCCCCTAGTTTGCCACCTAAAACCTACCAAAGCCAATGTTAGCCTATGGGGAAGGTCCCCATAGGCTTTGGAACAATTTTTAGGTCGAAGAAAAATTGTTCGATCGATGGATTAAAATCGTTCGTTAAAGATCGTTCGTTCGAACTATTCGCGGTAAATCCTTCGACTTCGATATTCGAAGTCGAAGGATTTCAATTCGGCAGTCGAGTATCGAGGGTTCATTAACCCTCGATATTCGACCATAAGTAAATTTGCCCCTTAATGTCATTCCTTGTTCCTGACTCACTCCCTACAGCATCCTTGATGTGCATTATTGCTAGTGATGGGCGAATTCGCGGCAAATAAATTTGCGAAACGCCCGCAAAAATTTGCCGGCGTCAAATTTTTTTCCCGAAAAAACGAACGCCGGCGTCAAAAACGGGCGCCGGCGTCAAAAATGAGACACCGGCGCCGTTTCGCGAATTTTTTGCCGTTTCGCGATTTTTCCGACGATGCGAAATGGTGCAAATTCGCCCATCACTAATTATTGCCATTAAACATGCAGAAAATAAAATGCTTTACAATTATAGAACACTTTTTTTGTATTACTTTAACTGTACTGTATATCTACGTGCCTATTGTATGATGTATAAGAAGCTTTCTATAGTTCATTTATTCAATTTGTAGCTCAATTTTAAGTATTATATTCTACAACAAGATTTCTGAAATCTTTTGATAAACTTCAAAACATATTGTTTATAAATAAAATATATAGATTACTTTTAATCATAACAGTAAACGCCATAAATGTAAACAATGTTACATTTATTAACCCATCAATTATATTGATTGCTTCAGAAATGTACACAAAATGCTATTTTTGTGAAATCATCATCAAATTTCCCACAGCATGTCAATGCAAAATTGAATAAAATACCAGAGAGGCTCATAAAATCACAATCCTTTCATTTAAAAATCCATATATTACAAAAGAATTAAATGAACAATATAATACAGATCAAATACATCTGCTATAAATATAGAAATATTGTTCTCCACAGCAGAGTGGAGAAATACAATCGCACTTTAAGATCATGGCGGGTAACAGAAACATCCCTTTGTCCAACATTTGTGCCACTAATGGAGGATGATGAAACGAACAGTATGTTTTATTTTGTATAATAGAAGGAGGAGTTGATCCAGTGATTAATTAAAATACAGTTGTTTATTTAAATAATGCTAGAGACTAGTGATGGGTGAATTTGACCCCGTTCGCCGAAAAATTCGTGAATTTCCCTCGATTTTCACGAAACGGAAAAAATTTTACGAAACGTGAATTTTGACACCTGCGGCAATTTTCTCTTCAATTTTGACTCTGGGTTAAAGGGCATGTAAAGGCAAAAAAATAAAATCCCATTTTTACTTTCTTTAATAAAAAAAGAAACCTATCTCCAATATACTTTAATTAAAAAATGTTTACTGTTTTTATAAGAAACCTGACTGTATGCAGTGAAATTCTCCCTTCATTTACTGCTGTGGATAGGAATTGTCAGACGGTCCCTAACTGCTGAGCAGGGAAACAATCATACTTATGAACAGGAGGGGGAGCCCCCGCCTTACTTCCCAGCCATGCAGAACTCAAGCAGCTTTGTTTATGATGATCCCTAAGCAGCCCAGACCACACTGAGCATGTGCACAGTCTTAGTCTTGCAAAGATGTTTAACAAAGTTACAAGATGGTGACCCCCTGTAGCCAACTTTGAAAGCATAAATTATTTGTTTGATTAGGCTTGTGGTGCAGTAAGTTCATGTTTATATTTAGTATACAAAATACAGCATTTCTAGCCTTATTCTATTTTAGACTTTACATGCCCTTTAAAGTCATTAGGCATCCTAATAATGTTTTGACGTGAGCGACTTTTCCGATGCAATCGACTTTTCCAGCCGGCAAATTTTTGTGGCATTTTCGCAAATTTATTTGCCGGCGACGAACCATGGAAATTTGGCGCGAATTTGCGCCTGCTGAATTTATTTGCCCATCACTACTAGACACCCTTGTTCAAATATCCTTTAATTGCATTTACCATCTCAAGATAATTGTAGGAATTACAGATCCATTGATTAGGGGAGTTGCCAAGAAAGCAAGTCTTATAATATGTGCTGAATTTTAATACAAGTATAGGATCTACTAGTCAAAAATTCCAGATAAGGGATCTTTTGGTAATTTGGGTCTCTGTATATCTAAAAATATCATTTAAACATCATATTAACCCAGTAGGATTGTTTTACATAGTTACATAGTTAAGTTGGGTTGAAAACATCAAAGCCCATCAAGTTCAACCCCTCCAAATGAAACCCAGTGCATCTATGGATTCACATATATAAATTATATATACCAATATCTATACTAACTATAGAGTTTAGTTTCACAATATTGGTGTGTAGGTGCATCTCAGGTCATTTGGCCTGGTCCAGTGCTTTCAGAAAGAGCCAGTGCTGCACTATAGAACTGCTTTCTGACAGGCTATTGTTTCTCCTACTCAATGTAATTGGAAGAGTCTCAGTGGGACATGGATTTTTACTATTGAGTACTGTTCTAATTTCTACCAGGGAGCTCTTTTCTTTTTACCTTCCCACTGTTCTACTAATGGGCTGCTGAGGTGGGTGATATCACTCAAACTTGCAGTACAACAGTAAAGAGTGACTGAAGTTTATCAGAGTTCAAGTCACATGACTGGGGGCACCTTGGATACTGACAATATTTCTAGCCCCATGACAGATTTCTAAAAGAAATATGAAAAAAAACAGTTTGCTCTTTTGAAAAATGGATTTCAGTGCAGAAGTCTGCTGGAGCAGCACTATTAACTAATGCATTTTTTCCTGTGACAGTATCCCTTTAACATAATCATGTTCATAAAATCTTGGAAAACAGAACGTAATAAGAACTGAACACCAGCGTGTAGAGATTAGATGATTCGCTTAAGGATATCTCTATTCATAAACCTGATAGCTTGTGTCCCTAAACTGCCAGCCTTGTCACAGCAAGGTACTAACCCTTCCAGGTCCAGTTCCTCATGGAGTCTCTGGCTGCTCTACTCTACTAACTAACTAACTAACTAACTAACTAACTAACTAACATTTTCTACAACTACTGGTCCAACCTCCACTTAGGACCTCCAGCATCATCTCCTTCAGTGGGGACCTAAATACAAAGAACATGTGGTACCTTCCCATTTTTAAGACTAGGGAACCCTGACATGCTCTGGCTAGTACTGAACTGCATGGGAAATACTGTAACTCAGTAATTCAAATCACCTTCCACTCCCAACTGTAAATCAGAAGCAGATATAAGCTGTCCACAACCTTCCTGGGGAATTACCTAAAATAAAGGTTGGCAAAACTTTTACACCCCCCCCCCCCAAACACATATACATAACTTTTTTTTGCAAATTGTTTGTTAGAAATATATTTATAAAAATGTGAAAACAATGTTTTACCCATTTTTCTGGATTTGATTTTTGCAAAAAAAAAAGTTTTGATAAACTTTTATCACTATTTATAATACAAGGAAGACATGTAGTTGAAAATGAAATGAAATAGGAACAATTTCTGTAGGCATCAACTTCTGGAACAAATGTACTGTATGTAGGCATCTATTATGTTTTCAAGCCTGACATGAAAAAAGGTTATCTAATTAGGGTTTTGGCAGATTTTTCTCTCAGACTTTTCAGCAGAACCTTTAATGCTTGTTCCATGGAGAAGAAAGGATTCGGTTAGCTCTGCAAAACATTTTGGCAAAAAAATATTTTAACATTTTAAAGAAATATGTATATTTTCAGATGGAAAGTGCAAAAAATATATGGCTAGTGCATGTCAATTCAATAATATATACAGACAAACACAAGAGTTCTCTGCACTAAACCCACCACCAACATATCCAAGACAGAGACATTCTGTGCATACTACTACTGAAAAATGCCTTACCCTTTAAACAAAACAGGGATTGTTTGTCCATATATTGCAATATATTTAAGCTGGCCAACTACATCAAAGTCATCCCATATCTGGCCAGTCCTATGCTCAATTTTCATCTGATTCATTAAGAATTCTATTGCTTCATTATACATTTTACAAAGGGACTACATTTTACCTGCAACTTACTAGCTGCTTTCAAAGTAAAACTCCCAAACTTGGCTGCCCTTTTATTAGACACCAGTGGGATCACCTGACTATAGCTGTTTGTTATAGTTATACAGGAGCAGTGAACAGCTCCATGTTGTAGCTCCCACCCTTCCCAGCTATAGTCAGGTACCTAGGTTCCTCGAGAAATGCAATCTCCGCATCTGGTTCTGGCACATAAGCGCCTACAAACATGGGCCCATTGTGTTCACGATTGACGCATGTGCGCCTGGAGCATTTTTCTAAATATAAACTAGCACCTGTGTTTATTTAGATGCTCATTGTTCATTCCCAGACCCAGATTTGTGGAGAGGCCACCAAGGCCCGGGCCTAGGGTGGCAGGAATTTAGGGGGCTGCATGCTGCCCAACCACACCCACATTGGTTCAGAAACACTTGGGAGGCACAGGAGATACGATGGTTTTTAACATTTGTACATCAATCTCCATTGCTCTGGTTCCGATGATGAAAATTTGACTAAAAGGGAGGGGACGGGCCGACATATGACAGTGGGCCTAGGGGCGTATGCTATGTAAATCCAGCCCTGTTCATTCCCTCTGCTGATTTGTGCCCTTCCTTGCCTATCTTGATTACTGTTCTCCCATTTGTCATTTTGCCTTTAAATAGTGCCTTCCTTTTCCCCTCCTTGCCCAAGCTGGCTTCTGTTTATCCAGTTCCTGCCTAAGCCTTGCACGTATTGTTATTTTGGTTTTTGACTCCTGCCTGCCTTTTGACTCTGATTCTGGCCAAGCCCTACTTGTCTTCACTATTCTGGATTTTGACTCCTGCCTGGTTACCAAATCTAATCCATGCTGCCTGTCCTGAACCTTGCCTGGCTTGACTTCAATTTCCCCTTGTCTGTACTTCGAGTATCCTCAAAGTGTTCAGATTCCCTGTTGATTCTGCAGCAGAAAGTCCGGGGGCCCCGAAAGGGCATTGGTGAAGGCCAGAATTGTCAGTGGTGACCATGTTCACTGAAAGGTACTTACCAGCGGTCTCCCTGGGTTCCTCCCTGGGATTACAGTGCCATAAAATTAACAAGCAGCAATAAATGGAAAATAGATTGTAAAGAAATTATTGTTTTCTTCAGTCCATATAGTATCATTAGCAATATTTCCAAAAAATAGGTGCCATGTCTAAAAAGCATGGATTTTCTAGTTTAAATATCTATTATGTTCATAAAAGTGTCTAAGCTTATACTCAAAAATCTATTTAACAACAGATAAAAGATGGTGGAGCATGTTATATTCATCAATGAAAGGATATTCATATTACATTCATTCATTGAAAGGATATTTACACTTATTATTAAAAAAAAAACTGTATGTCAGATAAAATTACGAATTGTTAGTTTTGACATTACTGGTCCTTTAATATTATTTTGACAGCATTACAGTTAGCTGTTAGTAGTTGAATTGTGGAAATGTTTATCATATAAAATATATTCAATTTATTTTAGTTTTTTTTTTGTTAAATTATGCTTTCAATTTAATGAAGTGAAATAGCTCTACATTTTAAACCACAGGAATCTATTTAGCATTTAGGCGTATTTGCATAACAACAAGAAATAGGCAGTACATCAAACTTGTTTGAAAGCCAGTTCATTACTTATCTGGAAAAATAATGTTATCAAGTGGGAGCCATTTATAACGAATAAATCAAATGATGGGAGCTGCAGCCCTAATGCATTTCTTCTTAGTTCATTACATTGCATTGTCCACTTCGACATAATTATCAGCTGTACTGAAATTCCAAAAATACTTTTAAGCAAAAAACTAAATGCTTTAGACCTGTTTAAAAATAATAATGATGAAAATAAAACCAAACAAAAAGAAAATTACACCTGTAAAGAGCAAGCCATGCACTTGCAATAATGTATTAGTTATTTTTATAATACTGGTAAGTATCCACCCACATATTTTTATCCACCCACAAACTGAAATGAATAAATGAATGGGAAATTGAATGCATTAGATGTTACATAAAATATAAATAATCGTAAAATTGCTCAGACTGCTCTATTAAGCACTTTTGCTATTTACATTCATTATTTTTTGCTTCTACTTTTCTAGATATTAGCAGTTTTTAAACTGTCATGAAATACACATTGCCCTCTGCTGGTCAATTGAAAAGAACATCTTGTGATGCTTCTCTGCTTGTAGTTGGTCAGAGAAATGTCAGCTGACTCTTCCCTGCTTTTCAATGTCATTTTCTAAGCTAAGCAGCATCACAAGATGTTCCTTTCCTTGTGAAACTAATTTTGAACTGTAGACAGGCAGCCATGTTCAGCAGGTGATGCTGTTATTTCATTATTATTATAGTAGGATTGGAAAAAATTGCTAATATCTTGAAAACTAGAAAAAAATAATTACTTTTAGGCTTTGAAATGGGAACCTCCTCTTTGCTGGCTGTCTTTACCACTTGATAGTAGACAGCAGTTTCAGGCCGATTCTGATTTTTTCCACCTGCCTTCCCTATGACATTCCTACAATCTAATTGGTTGTTTAAGACCAGCCAATTAAAGCCAGCAGTGCCCTGTTTAAAAACTTCCAGTACCACATTTCCTGGCCTGGTCATTAAGGTAGTTTGGTTTGAATACTGTAGCTTGCCCTACCCACCTTCCCTTTGTCCTGTTCCTTCTTTAGTCCTTCATTGGTCCTGTTCTGCCCTAGTCTGTCCAGTATTCTCCCAAACAGTTATTTGTATGAAAGAATCACCACTATACTATCCATGCATGGGGTAGTTCACCTTAAAGGGATACTGTCATGGGAAAAAAATTTTTTTTCAAAATGAATCAGTTAATAGTGCTGCTCCAGCAAAATTCTGCACTGAAATCCATTTCTCAAAAGAGCAAACAGATTTTTTTATATTCAATTTTGAAATCTGACATGGGGCTAGACATTTTGTCAATTTCCCAGCTGCCCCTGGTCATGTGACTTGTGCCTGCACTTTAGGAGAGAAATGCTTTTTGGCAGGCTGCTGTTTTTCCTTCTCAATGTAACTGAATGTGTCTCAGTGAGACATGGGTTTTTACTATTGATTGTTGTTCTTATATCTACCAGGCAGCTGTTCTCTTGTGTTAGGGAGCTGTTATCTGGTTACCTTCCCATTGTTCTTTTGTTTGGCTGCTGGGGGAAAAAGGGAGGGGGGTGATATCACTCCAACTTGCAGTACAGCAGTAAAGAGTGATTGAAGTTTATCAGAGCACAAGTCACATGACTTGGGGGCAGCTGGGAAATTGACAATATGTCTAGCCCCATGTCAGATTTCAAAATTGAATATAAAAAAATCTGTTTGCTATTTTGAGAAATGGATTTCAGTGCAGAATTCTGCTGGAGCCGCACTATTAACTGATTCATTTTGAATTTTTTTTTTTCCCATGACAGCATCCCTTTAAATCCCTTAAAGGAAAACTATACCCCCAAAATGAATACTTAAGCTACAGATAGTTTATATCAAATTGAATGACATATTAAAGAATCTTACCAACTGGAATATATATTTACATAAATATTGCCCTTTTACATCTCTTGCCTTGAACCACCATTTCGTGACTCTATCTGTGCTGCCTCAGAGATCACCTGACCAAAAATACTACAACACTAACTGTAACAGGAAGAAGTGAGGAAGCAAAAGGCAGAACTCTGTCTGTTAATTGGCTCATGTGACCTTACATGTGGTTTGTATGTGTGCACAGTGAATCTTACGATCTCAGGGGGTGGCCCTTATTTTTTAAAATGGCAATTTTCTATTTATGATTACCCAATGGCACATGCTACTAAAAAGTATATTATTATGATAATGGTTAATTTACATGAAGCAGGGTTTTACACATGAGCTGTTTTACTCAGTATCTTTTAATAGAGACCTACATTGTTTGGGGGGTATAGTTTTCCTTTAAAGAATGCTCAGGCCTCAACAGTCTGCATGGGCTGTTATTATGACCTTCTGCCATGTATCTATTATTGTACCTGTCCAGTAGACAAGCGACCCTCTAATAACCAATTAGGCTGCAAGAATGTTACAGGTAAGGCAGGTGGTAGTGTCAAAATCAACATGAAAATTCTGTTTGCTCTCCTAAACCAGTGTGAAAGACATAGTAGCCAATAAACAGGAGGTTCCCAGTTCAAAACCCACAAAAGCCTAAAATCTATGTTCCAGAAGTGTTTCGAAGAATGTCCAACTTCTCCCTAGAGTCACTGACAGTCTTCCAAATCAATTTGTGTAAATTGGTTTAAGACTTTAAGCTTTAATATTATCCATGATGGCACGACTAGACAGCCGTATGTCCTTCATTCTCATGTTTAATTAAAGTGTAATATCATGAAGCCATAGTGAGAAAATAATCTCTGTATGTAAGATAATAGCATATTGACTGATATAGTGCTGGTAAGCAGTATTCTCATTGGTGAGTTGTTTTCCATTATTAATCAAATGTTTGGTCGCCTACTTAAGAAATCTAGAGGCTTAAGGGGGTAATAGTAAGTGCCATGTCTGGCAATAGTCACAAAATGTCATATACAGTACCATACACGTGCAAAACTACTGTATTGCTTTTATTGGACTGCATATCTTTCATTCTTTCTAAACAGAGAATTTAATAATAGCAGTAAGCTTTTAGAGGTCTTTGTGGTATTGCTCAACCCCAAGTATTCAATTAAAATGTAGGTCAACACTATGAATGAAGTGAGAAAATAAAATACACCGTAGTGTTTGAATTGATTTACAGTAATACTTAACATAGTCTATTTAAATGAAATATCTCCAGAAATATCTTCCTTTGATAGACAATAAATGCAGGGCTCAAGCGCCACGTTAAAATTAATTTCCACTTGTCATGTTCAGCTGCTGCCCTTCTCAGATCTACTAAGAACACTTCTTTCTTTAATGTATAAAAACTTTATAGGTGTAAGGAGGAAATATGTTTTCTTAGTTGTATAGTCTTTGTATTCAGGCGTGTCACCTTGCACACATTTAGGGAGCTCTTCCTCAAGGCACACAAGGGACAGCACCTTGAAATTTACAAATTGAATACTAAACGTAAGCCAAAATGCTAAAATAAAAGCACTTGAAGAGGAGCAAAATAAAAATTTATGAAAATAGTGGGGGTAATTTATTAAAGGGATACTGTCATGGGAAAAAAAATTTTTTTCCAAAATGAATCAGTTAATAGTGCTGCTCTAGCAGAATTCTGCACTGAAATCCATTTCTCAAAATAGCAAACAGATTTTTTTATATTCAATTTTGAAATCTGACATAGGGCTAGACATATTGTCAATTTCCCAGCTGCCCCAAGTCATGTCTTGTGCTCTGATAAACTTCAATCACTCTTTACTGCTGTACTGCAAGTTGGAGTGATATCACCCCTCCCTTTTCCCCCCCAGCAGCCTAACAACAGAACAATGGGAAGGTAACCAGATAGCAGCTCCCTAACACAAGATAACAGCTGCCTGGTACATCTAAGAACAACACTCAATAGTAAAAACCCATGTCCCACTGAGACACATTCAGTTACATTGAGAAGGAAAAACAGCAGCCTGCCAAAAAGCATTTCTCTCCTAAAGTGCAGGCACAAGTCACATGACCAGGGGCAGCTGGGAAATTGACAAAATGTCTAGCCCCATGTCAGATTTCAAAATTGAATATAAAAAAAAAACTGTTTGCTCTTTTGAGAAATGTATTTCAGTGCAGAATTTTGCTGGAGCAGCACTATTAACTGATTAATTTTGAAAACATTTTTTTTCCCATGACAGTATCCCTTTAAGTGCAGGGCAGGGTGCAAAATGCAAAAATCGGGAACAATTATTTTTTGCAATTTTTCTTCCTTTTTGTGTATACAATGCAGCCTGGGTTAAGCACCACTGCATTCATGACGAGTGGATGGAGAAGGCATATGAAAGTCTCCCTTCCTGCCCTCTACCTGTCCCCTAACATGCTGACTGCAATGGAGACCTGTAATTATCACCTGCCCTAATGTGGGTGGAAACACAGGCTACTGCTAAAAATCATTTAAACATTAAAAAAACGCAATAAGATTGTTCTGCCTCCAGTAACAATTAATTGTATCTTAGTTGGGATCAACTATAAGGAACTACTTTATTAATACAAAGAAAAAGGAAATAATTAAAAAAAAACATTTGATTATAATGGGGTCTATGGGAGATGACCTTCCTGTAATTCTGAATAATGGGTTTCTAGATAAGGGATCCCATGTAAAAAGTAAGAGATACAGTACATCAATGAATAAAGCATTTTAAAAATACTAGTGCCCAAAAACTCAATTTCAAACAGTGTTTTTAAAAATTGGGAGCTGCCCTTTATTCTGTATGTATGTTGTAAAGCTATAATAACATTAAGCTGCATCGCTGCTTTGGGGAATAATGAACTTACTTTATTTTGAAAAGTGAAAATCACGTTCTGTGGTTCCATCTGGGTCTGTGTATGAATTCTAGAAAGAATCAAGTACAGTATGTTTCATTGTTTTACTATATATGTTGCTTTCACTTCTGGGCCTATTTGCTAAAATTCGCAATTAGAGATTTACTTATTGTAAAAACCACAAAAAATTCTAATACAAAAAAAAGCAACCAAGGTCCCATAGAAGTCAATGGGAGCTGTGCTGATCACCACTAGAACTTTTTTGTAACCATTCAGACTTTCAAAGGTTTTTGGATTTTTAGAGATTTTAGAGATATTAATTTTTCTCCCAGATCATTTAGCACTTTTTTCTCTACTTTTTGTATTTGGATCTTTAAATATCTTTCATGGTGGCAGTTGTAGTTTTAGAGAAAATGAGTTTAGTTGTGATTTCAAAGACGTCTAATACCACTAAAATTCAACCTTTAATAAAGGGGCCTTTACTGGTTACATAGAGGGTTAACAGCCAATTTCCCTTTATTTAGGCAGAGCAATTTTGTTACTGTAAGTTTATAGTAAAATGAGCGGCACTGTTGCTGCAACTTGCAGCCTTTCTCCAATATGTGCCCTGGATGAGACCTTAATTCTTTAATTCTCAGGAAGCTAGCCCCCACTACGGTGTGGAAGGTGGGTATTACACACTATAACAGTACAATAATGGGCGCCAGTGGTTCTTGCAATAATAACTGAACTGATTTATTAACAGAAATCCACGCAGGAGAACAACAATGCTATGCAGAGCATATATCTATCTATCTATCTATCTATCTATCTATCTATCTATCGATAGATAGATAGATAGATAGATATATTGTATGATCAACACATACTCACAGTACAGACCAATTGCAGAGTCTTCCCTTGAGAGGGGAATATCTATCTATTCTTTTTCTTGTTTCCTCTGGGGAAACTTCTTGTGGGATACCCAGGGGATCTCTCTAAGTCCCCATTACCTGTCTCTGGTTCTCTGACTAGGCCACAATGACCTAGGAATCTAATCACTTCTATCACTCCTCGGTGGAGCCAAAGCTGCTCAATAAAGGTAACCCGAAGTCTGGCTGGCTCTCCCAGAGAGACTATTAAAAGATCTAGCTACTCCCCACTAGTCCTGACTAAGAATGGCTCCACAGATGACTCCAATTTACTTAGGAGAGTCACTGCCACACTACTCTGGCAAAAAGCCCCTAGAGCCGCATGGTTCACCCTTTTATATTAGAGTACACAAAACCGGGGATAGCTATGAGTCATACTGTGACCCAGGAAATGTGGAATTACTCCCTTGCTTATGCAAAGGGTTCCTTTGGGCACAATCTTTGGGGGAATGCAAAGTAAATGAGGATGCATTTACCAGTTCCCTACATTACTAAAAGATGAAATGGCTTATGACAATGTAGGCAGGGTTTGGGTATATTGGGCATGATTAGGTATAACTTGATGTGGCTGGGGTGGGATGTACCAGGTGTCTTTTTTTAAGTGGACCTGTTTTATTGGGAATGCTGGAAAGTTTAGTGAAGAGACTTAAATAGATGTTAATCTGGACACACTGGTTGTGGAACAACTGTATTTGGCATCTCAATTGATAAAGACATATTGGATAATGTCTAAGTTTCAGGTCCATAGGAGGCCACCTAGCTGAACAGTGATAGAAATGTGAAAGGCTAGCTCAATCAGTTAGACCAAATAAAATAAATGAACACGAACAAACAAATAAAAACTGAAACCCAGCTACATATTAGTATTCAATATATCAGTTTTTCATTGAAATGTTATAGAATGTTGGTTACAGTACAATGCTTTAGCAGAACCCAAGAGAACAATGAAAATGTTTGATTTCTGCAGTAGGCTCTGATATCTGAAACAGAAACGTGAAGAAAGTCTCCACTGCAGATATTTTCATTAAAAAAACGATTATGGAGGTCCTGGCCAGAAATATACAAAATAATAAACAAACAAGAATATGTGGAATATTCTGTTTAATGGATGCATTTATTGTCCTGTTAAATAATTCAATATTGCTGTTTGCACAAATTTTTTTCCAACGAGAGCAATGTCAGCAGCCTGAAATGAGGATGTGAAAGTTCACTTTTGTAGTTCTATTCATTCCGTACTAATAAAGTCTTACAGACCCAGTGAAGATACATGATGGTTTTCATACTGGGAATAATGAAGGTGTCAGGGAGCCGGGAGCTCCCTCCAGGGAGGTTGTCTGGATCAAGGAGGAAGCCCTCTTGAGGGAACAAGGTCGCGGTATCCAAAGGGTTAAACGGAGAATAGTCAGGATCAGGCAAGAGTTCACAGGCAGGCAGAATACAAACAAAGTCCAAAGTCCAGGCAAAGGGTCAGGATACAAGGCAGGAACAAGATTAGGCAATAAGGCACACAGGAAACCCAGGATATGCTTCAGGAAAGTAATCCTATTCTTGGGCGCCATTCTGGCGTCTAGTTGGCGTTTTTATTTTCAAATTTGGCGCCATTCTGACGTCATTGACGCTCTTGCGCCGACGTCGGCGCGCTGACGTCATCGCCCGGCGCCGCTACCCACGTGGCGGCCATGGGCGCCGCCATTTTGGGAGCGACGCCGGCGAAGATGGACGCGCCGCCCGGAGCTCCTGGGCCTGCTCCGGGCGGCGATCGTTACAGTACCCCCCCCCTCACGGGGGGCCTCTGGACCACCAGGACTTGGCTTCTGGGGAAACTTGGAATGGAACTCCCTCACCAGACGAGGAGCGTGAACATCACGGTGTCCTTCCCAGGAGCATTCTTCAGGGCCAAAGCCCTTCCACTGAATGAGGTACTGAAGGGACCCTCTGGAGATTCTGGAGTCTAGGATTTTCTCCACCTCGTACTCGAGTTGACCCTCCACTGAGATGGCAGGAGGAGGAGACTGACCGCCAGAGAACCGGTTGGTGATGGCGGGTTTCACCAGAGACACGTGGAACACGTTGGGGATTCTCATCTCTGGTGGAAGCTGGAGTCTGACAGCCACAGGGTTGATTATCTCCAAGATGGGAAATGGTCCCACGAATTTTGGACCCAACTTGGGAGATGGTATCTTCAACCGGATATTCCTGGAAGAGAGCCAGACATTATCACCCACCTTGTAGAGAGGAGAGGATCTTCGACGACGATCCGCGAAAGTCTTATGAACAAGAGCACTCTTCTCTAGGTTCAACTTGGTCGCAGCCCAAATAGCAGACATATGGGCTGCGGAGTCGTCAGCAGCCGGGACGTCAGATAGCACAAAGTCTTGGGGAAAAGCTTGAGGATGCTGACCATACACCGACATGAACGGAGACCTTCCTGTAGAGGAATGACAAGCATTATTATGAGCGAATTCCGCCCATGGGAGGAGATCAGACCAGTCATCCTGGCAGAGGGATACGTGGTTCCTCAGGAACTGCTCCAGGGCTTGGTTGACACGTTCAGCTGCCCCATTCGTTTGCGGGTGGTATGCAGATGAAAACTGAAGAACAATTCCCAGGTCTTTGCATAAGGAACGCCAGAACTTGGCAGTAAACTGGGTGCCTCTATCGGAGACGATCTCCACCGGGAAACCATGCAGGCGGAAGATGTACTGGATAAATAGCTGGGACAACTCCACCGCAGAGGGCAACTTCTTCAGAGGGATGAAATGGGCCATTTTGGAGAAGCGGTCAATAACAACCCAGATCACAGTATTCCCACCGGAGGGAGGAAGTTCGACAATAAAGTCCATAGAGAGGTGCGTCCATGGACGAGAGGGTACCGGCAAAGGCTGTAACAACCCACTGGGGCGGGAATGGCTAGGCTTAGAAGTGGCGCAGACATTACAAGCAGCCACAAAGTCCTTTACATCCTTGCGGATATCAGGCCACCAGACTAGGCGCCTCAAGAGTTCAAGGGTCTTAGCCGAACCAGGATGTCCAGCTTGCCTGGAGCAGTGGGTTTGTTGCAGGATGGCCAGGCGAAGTTCTGGAGGGACGAAGGCCATGCCAATCGGAGTATCTTGAGGAGCCGAGGACTGCCCAGCCAGAATCTGGTCGGCAAATTGGGGATACAGAGAGGCAATGATCTTGACTGGTGGAATGATTGGTTCCTGTCTCTCAGGGTCACGGTCCACCGGAGTGAAGCTACGAGACAAGGCGTCGGCCTTCAGATTTTTGGAACCTGGGCGATAAGTCAAAACAAAGTTAAATCGGGAAAAGAAAAGGGCCCACCTGGCTTGTCTGGGATTTAGCCTCTTGAGGGACTGTATGAACTCCAGATTCTTGTGATCAGTGAAAATCTGGACAGGAATTTCAGAACCCTCCAGGAGGTGACGCCATTCTTCAAGGGCAAGCTTGACTGCCAAGAGTTCTCGATTCCCGACGTCATAGTTCTGCTCTGCGGATGAGAACTTCTTGGAGAAAAACGCACAGGGGTGCAATTTTCCATCAGAGGAATGTCTCTGAGACAGGATAGCTCCGGCTCCGACTTCAGAAGCATCAACTTCGATGCAGAAGGGTAGTGCAGGATTGGGATGTCGAAGAACAGGAGCGGACGTGAAGGCCTCTTTCAAGGACTGAAAGGCTTCTATAGCAGATGGAGGCCACAGGCTGGGTTTACCCCCTTTTCGGATGAGGGCCAGGATAGGTGCAATGCGGGAAGAGAACCCCCGGATGAACTGTCGATAATAATTAGCAAATCCGATGAATCTCTGGATTGCTTTGGTACTCAGTGGGAGAGGCCACTCCTGGATGGCCGACACTTTCACGGGGTCCATCTCAAATCCCTCTGGAGAGATAATGTATCCTAGGAAGGGTATCTTGGATACCTCGAAAACACACTTCTCCAACTTGGCGAAGAGAGAGTTCTTCCTCAGACGAGAGAGTACCTCCTTCACCTGGGAGCGATGACTTTCAAGGTCCTTGGAAAAGATCAGGATGTCGTCCAAGTATACGACTTCCTAGGAGATCTCGGAACACATCATTCACAAACTCCTGGAAGACGGCAGGGGCATTGCATAGGCCGAAGGGCATAACGAGATATTCATAGTGCCCATCCCGAGTGTTGAATGCCGTCTTCCATTCGTCACCCTCCCGGATGCGAATGAGGTTGTAGGCCCCCCGGAGATCCAACTTGGAGAAAATCTTTGCCCCTTTCAGCTGGTCAAAGAGCTCGGCAATCAGGGGCAGAGGGTATCTGTTTTTCACGGTGATCTTATTCAGACCCCGATAGTCTATACAAGGCCGAAGGCCTCCGTCCTTCTTCTCCACGAAGAAGAACCCAGCCCCTGCAGGAGAGGTAGAAGGGCGGATAAACCCCCGCTGGAGATTTTCTTGGATGTACTCCTTCATAGCGGTAGTCTCTGCAGGAGAGAGAGGGTAGGTGCGCCCTCTGGGGGGCATAGCTCCAGGCAGGAGTTCAACCGGACAGTCGTAGGAGCGATGTGGGGGAAGGAACTCTGCAGACTTTTAACAAAACACATCGGAAAATCCCTTGTAAGTGGAGGGCAAAGTCTTTAATTCCGCAGAGGAGACATTCACCTTCTCGAGGGGTTTTGGCGGAAGGCAATGTTGCAGGCAAAATAAACTCCAACGAGAGATCTGCCCAGTGGACCAGTCTATGGTGGGGTTATGCAGACGTAACCATGGAAGACCCAATATCACTGGAGTAGAAGGACAGGGGATGATGAAGAATGAAAGTTTTTCTTGATGCAGCGCCCCAACTTGTACAGATAGTTCCGCCGTGAACTTTGTGACGAATTCAAACTCCAGGGGTTTGTCATCTATGGCAGTAATTCGCAGGGGAGAAGACAATGGAAGCAGAGGAATCTTCATGCGTTCGGCAAAAAAGGCATCCATGAAATTGCCATCCGCTCCGGAGTCGAGGAAGGCCCTTTCGAAGATAGACTTACTTGCCAGGTGAATCTGCAAAGGAAGGAGAAGCCTGCGTGAATTTTCTTGATACTTCTCCAGAGAACCTCGAGTGATGCCCCCTACATGAGAAACCTGAGACATACCTCGGGGTACAAAACTCTTGGCTTTGGCAGGACAGGCGTTGGCAAAATGGGAATGCCCACCACAGTATAAACAGAGACCTGCCATACGTCTTCGGAGTCTTTCCTGCTCGGAGAGGCGAGTCTTTCCTACTTGCATGGGTTCCTCCAAGGGAGACGTCGACACATGGGTCACAGGAACAGCGGGTGTTTGCAGAATCGGCCTTTGAAAGCGAGGGGCCAACATGGGAGAAAATCGTCTACTGCGCTCTCTCTCCACCTGGTGCTCTCTGAGACGAGTGTCCACCTTAATGGATAGAGCGATCAACCCTTCCAGGGTGTCAGGAGTCTCTCTGGAGACGAGATCATCTTTGATGCGGATGGATAGGCCTTGGTAGTATACAGCCTTGTAAGCGTCATCACACCAGGAAGTCTCCGCCATCAGTGTTCGGAAGTCTATAGCATACTCATTGACACTGCGGCTTCCTTGCCGGAGCTGCAAGAGACGGGCAGGGGCGTTCGTAACCCGACCTGGAGCATCAAAGACTATACGAAAAGCTTGGAGAAAGTCTTTAACATCAAAAGTCAGCGGGGAATTCTTCTCCCAAAGAGACGTTGCCCACTCCAGTGGCTTGCCTTCCAATCGAGACATCACATACCCCACCTTGGAACGCTCGCTTGGAAACTGTGTTGGTTGGAACTCAAATTGAATTTGGCATTGCGTGGCAAATCCCCTGCAAGCTTGTGGGTCCCCACTGAAACGAGGGGGAGGTGGAATGCGAGGCTCACCTGTCGGGTAGCTTGTGTTCGTGGGGGCTGCCGCCATGGGGGGATCCCCAGTAGGTGGAGCAGTGGAGGACGCAGAAGGCACTTGAGCCAGCAGGACATCGAGTGCTTGCCCAATGCGAACCTGCTGGTTTTCGTAGTCCTCCATGCGGGATGCCAGTCCGCGGAGCGCTCGTCCGACATGAGGTGTGGCTTCCTCAGAAGGATCCATGGCCCAAGAATAATGTCAGGGAGCCGGGAGCTCCCTCCAGGGAGGTTGTCTGGATCAAGGAGGAAGCCCTCTTGAGGGAACAAGGTCGCGGTATCCAAAGGGTTAAACGGAGAATAGTCAGGATCAGGCAAGAGTTCACAGGCAGGCAGAATACAAACAAAGTCCAAAGTCCAGGCAAAGGGTCAGGATACAAGGCAGGAACAAGATTAGGCAATAAGGCACACAGGAAACCCAGGATATGCTTCAGGAAAGTAATCCTATTCTTGGGCGCCATTCTGGCGTCTAGTTGGCGTTTTTATTTTCAAATTTGGCGCCATTCTGACGTCATTGACGCTCTTGCGCCGACGTCGGCGCGCTGACGTCATCGCCCGGCGCCGCTACCCACGTGGCGGCCATGGGCGCCGCCATTTTGGGAGCGACGCCGGCGAAGATGGACGCGCCGCCCGGAGCTCCTGGGCCTGCTCCGGGCGGCGATCGTTACAGAAGGCAAACACTTGAGTGTACACCTGCCATACAACAGCAACCAAAATCTTTCAACAAATCCTTACTATCCAACTTATTGGATATTAAAATGCACAAAGCTTTAAGACTCACAAAAACAGCTGCAGTCGCAATGCCTTTTCCATGGAAATCTGACAAAACATAACTTTAATTGATGTTGCCATGGTTACATGAAATATTCACTACGAAAAGCCTTTGCATGCTGTGTACTATGTGATGTGACGTTTCACATGCTTTGTCTGTGACTTTTTCTCAAAAGCAAAACAACAGAACAAAGGAAAATCTTTCGTAGCAAATATCTATAAATGATTTTTAAGAATCCTAGCAAATATAAAAGAATTTCAGCAAATTATTCACAGGTAAAAACCACATTAAAACGTTATCCCTGGGAATTCTTTAATTTTGTCTTTGCTATAATATTTTACCCTTGTTTCTTGCTGAATTCTTCATATATATGTATACATAACTGACAGATAAGACAAAACAGAGCATGTATTGACTTTGGAATTAGTAATTTGGACTAGCGGAATAGCTATTTTAAAAGATGCTATAACTCCCTCTTTATGCAAACCTTGCGCATGAACCAGAGATTTTAATGCTTGATTTAATGCAAAATGCTATTTCTGTTTAAAGGGGAACATTCATGAAAATTTTATATAAGCTTCATTATGCTTAAATAAGACATTTTCTAAAAATAATCAATAACAAATCTGTACTGTTACTATCCACCTCCCAGCATCTGTCTCTCTCCATGCAGGAGCCTGATTTTGAGTAACAGCTAAATCTAATCTAATCTTTTGAGGGGGACTCCCTTTCCTAGCAGGGCCATTAGAGCTAACTCAAATTACTGATTCCATCACAAAAAAATCTAACAAAATAGCTGACTTTAGCACAAATCCTGCATGTAGAGAGACAGAATTTCTGGTGATTTTAAAAGAGCAAGCTTTAATACAACTTCTAGGTAAATGAGCTACACCCCCAAAGGCTGTATTATACCTACAGTAACTGTTAATCGCAATCTGATAATTCCTGCATGAAGACTTGATTATTTAAGAACTCTTAATTTCCACTAAAAGCCCTTCTGTTAGACTGATTGTGGTTGGACATTGTTTAAAATTTCTCGAAAGTATTATCAGAAGTAACCAGAAGTATTATAAAGACAGGAATCAAATGCAGACAGAACCATCTTAATTTGTTCCTTGCCTATCCAGAAAGTGACGTTCTAGAAAATATAAAAGAACATAACGTTACATTGCTTTAAATTTTTAGAGCAAGCAATTTCTAGATATTTGGATATTTGGCCTTATTTTGGGCAAGACTGAATTTGATTTTGATAATGTAAGGATAAGACTTAACAATCCATTTAGGGGACAAGTTCACCATGTTAAATACTACATAAGCCAAGTTGATTTTGATGGATCTGTCAACAAAATCCTCTACATCAGCATAATTATTAGGGACCAGAAACTCATTAATATCTTATGACTTTATGGCAAGATGACTAAAGGGGATGACTGGCACCTCTACTGAAATCTCTGCATGCCAAGAAATGCAACATATGCACTTTGCTTTATGTTTGTCAGGAGCGCCCCATGGCGCTCCCGTCTTTGCCAGCGTCAAATCCAAGATGGCGGCACCCATGACCCACGTGGGCCAACACCAGCGCCTTGATGCTGGCGTGAGGATGATTTCAAAAATTAAAGGACTTTCAGGTCACGGGTTCAATGCCCGTTGCTACCTTGGTTCCTGGGTTTTCATAAATTGTTCTTGATTATATCCCTGGACTTTGAAGCTTCCTCCTTGGTCCGGACTTCATCCGCTAGGAGCCAATAGGCCCCTGACACTTTTAACTTCCAACAACATGGAGGAAGATAAAGAAAAAAAATTTAAGAAATAAAAGGAGGAAGAGTATTTAAAATTTGTATTTGTTATCAGATGGTGAGGAGTTGTGAGGAGTTTGATTGCTTGCTCTCCTAGAAGTCCATCTTGAAGACTGGCTTCTAAATGAATAGGACTTGGAGATAGGAGATGCAGTAAGGGGGAGAAGAGCTAAGAGGAGCCAAAGAGGCCTTCACAATGCATTAAGAAGATACAGTATTCACATGTCTTCAGCCATAATTCTGATTTTAAATCTCATGTGTATAGAAAGGTTTACACTGAATGTCTTGTGAAGGGTTATTTGGCTCCTTTTAGCACTTCTCATCCTAGCTGGCTTTGAAATAGCTAATTTCAAATGTTATCTGATTTAAGAAATTACAATGCAGATGACATAGATAGTGGATAAATAATGATGTTCCAAGTTGTTTGCAGGTACAGGAGGTTTAGTTTAAAACAATGTTTGTAACTAGCAATTAGGGATTACTTCTGTTTTTTTAAACATCAGAGGCATTCTTTTAAATTCTCTGACAAAAAGAGATTTCGTTAATATTTTATATTGAATTGAAGAGCATGAAGGTATCATTTTTGTTGAAGTGTTTTATTACTCAGCGCTGAGAAAAGAAACAATATCCTTAAATTTGTCAATTTTTTTTGCATTTACTCCCTGAAATATCCTGGCCTGAGGCCTATTGTATGATTGTCAAACATTTACTTTCAATTCCAGAAAATGTTTCAAAAGCAACAGACAAAGCACACTTGCTAAAACAGCCGGGAGTAAATGTATGTTATAGATAAGTATGAGAATTAAAGTATATACATAATGATGTTAACATGTGGACTTAGCACTTTCCATTTACTTTGTTTCTGTTCTTAGCAGATTTGGCTCTTGGCTCTGATAACATTTGGGATCATTCTCTAACTGTGATTGACTGTGTGTTTGTCTAGACTTTACTGTCTACCTTGTCTATATTGTCTATGATTGTATTGACTCTCTTACACTAACCTTATAATCCCCAATGCTTCTGATTTCCTCAACAATTTTTGACATTATTTTTAAAATTTCAACAATGTGATTTTATACATAGTCTAGTAGATTGAGGGTATGAATCAACATTATTGAGGATGTGGTTGAAATGGGAAACCAAAATGCAGAAACTTGTATTGCCATCAAGTATAATCATAAACTGAATGGAGACTAGGGGGGTTATTTATCAAAGTCCGAAATTATATCAATATTTTGGAAAAAAACTCTGACCAAATCCGCACAGGTTTTTTTTTGGCTTATTTATTAATACACTTTCCCGAAAAAAAATGTGAAAATATGAAATTTACAAATTTTCCAGAATTTCAACCTGAAAATGCTGAATTTTTGCACGAAAACGACAAATTATTGCATGAAACCCAGTGCAGATCAAAAAATCTTTGGGACTTCTTCCATTGACTTATATGCAACCTCGGCAGGTCTGAAATGGCAGATTTTCATATTCTGACTTTTTTCATCCTCAGGGTATAATAAATTCTGAAAATTTTGTATTTTTTTTCCCACTGAATACACGTATTTTTCAGGTTTTTGGCATTCAGAGTTTAACCCCCTAAATTTCAGCCATATATATTTGTCAAATTCAACAAATTTTCTGCAAAACCAATTTTTCAAGGCACCAATACAAGTTGTTGCCAAAATTAATTTCTCTAGATCCAAACAAAAAACACTTTAGTATATCATTATTTTCATCCTCTCAATGTTAATATCGCACAATAGTCATGGGTTTATGGCATTCATTTCCCTGGAGTGTTTTTCCTATTTCAATTGTGTTGGAAAAATACTAAAGTATTTTAGATCAGCAACATTTCTGAACATTATGCCCACAATGGCTAAATTACAATTTTAAGTGAACAAGCAAAGTTACTGCAAAAATGTTGCTGACCAATTGATGCAAGAATTTGCCAAAGTTAAACGAGAAGAAAGTTTACCTACTACTGGAGAAGGCAAAGTTTCTAAAATTTCCTTTTAAAAAGTATTTCTTTTTTAACTTTTACAACCACTGTATGTTTGGAATTAAGTACATACAATATTTAATCTTTCTTGTGTTTATACTCTTATTTTTTCCAATGGTCCTTTTTTGTCATACCGCTATTGAAATGGTCCATGTTGTACAAAACTAGAGAAAAGTATAACTGCCATTTTAGATTCCTGACAACATACACAAAATGTCAAGTGAGAAAACACAATCCATATGTGTGTGGGGGCTTCATTATAGAGTCTCAGATTTCTATAATACCTATAATTTCTATAATACCTGGTTTTGTCTGTCATTATACACCAGTGAGTAATGGGAGAAAGTGCAGTTTAGTCAAAATTGTTTATTGGGAAAGTGTGGAAGTAAGACTACAAAAGACAAGGCTTTGGAAGGATTACCTTAACTGCTATACTCTATTTCTACAAAAGAGAGGGGATTGGTAATTGCACATACTGTATCTTGGGTCCATGTTTTATTAATATATACATCTGTACAAGTTCATATCTTTTCAAATACAGGGGGTTTTTGAACAAGATTATGATCATAAAATTGTCAAGCCACCAAACCAAAGCAAGGTATGTTTTAATTAGTCTTGGAGTGCTTCCACAACCTCCCTTTGTTTATTTTATGTATTTTAGTAGAGTTGTTCTGCCAGAAGAATGAAAACTTCCATGTGGCTGCTGCTCCCCCATAGCCCGTCCTTTAACAGTTGTTTTATAGTTTGAAAAATTGGTCTTAGAGATGTTTTCCCAATAAATGAGCCAGCCTGTAAGACTGGTCAGGAGATACCTTGTCCAAGAAATACGACCATGCAGGTCCACCCTATGAAAAATATGAGGCAGACAATTACAACCACCATATGGGGTTTATCTTGATATGGTATTGTTGCATGGCAAATTTATGATAATAATGTTTTTTGAGCATTTATGCATTTGCTCAGATACCAAACTACTAATAAAACAGGAGGCCAGAGAATGTACATTAATCTATCCCCACTTTTTGTATGTTGCAGTAAAATTGGCCAGATCAGTCAGTCTTCCATTGTTCTTTCCCTTTGTGTAAGGGCCAGAACTAGGGGTAGGCAGAAAAGGCACATGCCTAGGGCGCAATGGAGGAGGGGGCGCATGGCATGTGTTGTTTAGGGCACCCAGATGGCTAGGCCCATCATTGTTTTGTTAAAACTCTAATTCCACCTATGGAAATAGTGACAATAGCCCTACATATGAATCTATTATATACAATCAAAACGTTTATCTTCGTTTACTTTGGGATGTTGGGCATGATTAATTTTATTATAATACAGGAGAATTATTATAATAGAGTTCTCTTAAAGATTTTATCCTAATTTTCTTCCATAGCAAAAACTGTAAAACCTAACCTAACCTTACCTGTGAAGCTGCCAATTTGAAGGTTGAAATTAGCACTCTGAAAGGTTCATTAGGCTTTTAGAGAAAGTTCATTAGCCATTGATTTAGCCATTTTAAAAACAATTTTAATATAAGCAGCACTCTCCAGAAATTAAAAATCTAAAAAAGGTCTCATTTTAAACCCTGTACAGAGTTAGTGAATTCAAATATCTATAAGGGGAAAGTCAATGAATTTATTTTTGAAGAGAAACATTTAAAACTTTAAATAATTTGTTTTATTTTTAACTTCAAATACTTTACAATGAATAGGGACTATATTAGGCTTGTTAAGATACAAAATAAATAATAACACTGAGAAATTGTGTTGGAGTGAGAAAAGAACAAAGAGGAAAGATACGGAAGTCTACTTTATAAACTCTAACAGATTATTTACTATTGACAATAGTGTGGGCAGCCTGGGCAGTTAGTCCAGGGGAAAAACATCTTAGTTTACCTTAGTTCATGTAATTCTGTCTCTTCTGTGTTCTGGAGTGTAGGAGGTTTAGACTTTCCCTTTGCTCTTTGGGTAGTGACCAAAGAAGGCTACATTTTATAAACATAACAATTATTTGCCAAACCTGTAACAAACTGATTGCCCGGGAAGTGTCCATTCATGTATATATTGTCTTCTTCAAACCAATATGTGAGTTCATGCAAGGTATCATTGTTGGTCTCAGACCACTTTTAGGGGTTCTAATATGGGTTGCTTGTGAACTGCCTGCAAACATAGATCCTACTTAGAGACATGTAATGGCTTTTCTGTGAATTTGTGTTGTGTCAATTATATAAATATATACTACACAATAACACAATAAACCAAACACAAAACATACTGTACAACTGCCCAAATTGATGCTGGGGACATCTAGAGCTTCTGTCACTTGCAATAGATTTTAGCCTAAAGAATAACACACAGATTTTCTTTAACACAACCCCCAAGCAAATTCTAATGTTTGGCTGCAATGGCGTGGAAATTGTAGAAGATGGCTAATTGTGTCCATGATTGTCCATGTGTAATTAAGCGAGTCCTTAGGACTCATTTACAGTAATGGCCAAAGAACAAAACCACTATTCCAATGGTCCTCAGGACCTGAGGTTGGGAACAAGTCTGGACTCAGATGAAGAATGGCAGGAGTGATGAGAACAGGAATTTCCAGAAGCGTGGTCAATTTCAGGCAGAGGTCGGTCCAGTTGGTAGCAAGAAACAGGCAGAAGTCAGCAACGAGGAATTGAGGGCCTTGGTGTTTATGACTCTACATCATGTGTATGGGCACCTGCATTAAAACATGCATATGTTGCGCACCCACAGGTGAGCGTGGTCAAGCCTTGGCACAAGAATGTGTGCACAACAATTTTGTTGTGAACCAGCGTAAGAGCGCCCTCTGGTGGCCAGAGTGCGCTGGAATCACTGCTGACACTGAATTTGCCAAGAACAAATCTTTGTGTTTGACATGACATGAGAAAAACATGGGTGGTTTCTGAGCATCAATGATCCTGCCCCTTACATGCCTGCTATTCAGTATGTACAAAGAGGCTGTGCTTTAGGGTGCAAAATATTATGCACTTAACCCTTGAATTGTGGCATGCTGGAATTTTCCCAGTATAATGTCTAGCACTTTTACTTATTAACAGTTCATGATCCCTATAGTGATTAAAGTATTCTTCCTTTAGAGTCCTAGTAAAGTGATATGTGTATTTCTGTTGTATTGTTTCCTATTTATATACAAATTCCATTGTGAATCCTAGTTTAATATTACTGCTGGCTGGCTGCTCGTTTTCTTACTGCTCTAACCTCCTGTTTTATTTTCTTTCACCTTTGGATCGCAGCAATGTAGACAGTGTCAGACGAGGGCGTTTAAAAGCCATGCCGGTGTGTGTAGCCTGAGCATTTAAGTGGTTGGAGTGTTTGGACGTAAGTGTTTGTGTGGGTGTGAACATGTGTACTGCTGTGAACAAAAGTAACGTGAAGCATTAGCAATAAACAATTCAAATCACAGCTTGGAGAGTGCTCTTAAATGTAGAAATGAAAAACACATGTACACTGGAGAATGTATTGAGAAGATACAGCTGGGAGAGTGCCAAGATATATATGTCATCATATCCCAAGCAGTTTGATTATATTTAAATATACAGCATTTATAGACAAATAGAAGTGATGATAAACGTGTAATGTAGCTACAACTTAGCTTTAACTGAAACTACAGTAAGCTGTTTAATTCTTTTTCATACTGGTAATCGTAGGGTGCATTTACAACCCTGGGGGTGCATGGGCCATTTTTGCATGTTGCACTCTACATAGTTGGCATTGTAAACAACTCCTATTGTATTTAGATAGCCAAGCAATATTGCGGTGGTCAAGAATAACCAAACAGGGATGATTTTAGTGTAAATTGTTACATTTGGCACAGAACTCAAATTTCCTCCATAAACCAGTGCAATTTGCAGAGAATAAGGATGAGCAGACATATTTGACCACAACTTCATTTTATTATGACATTTTCACAAATTTCCAGAAAGAATTCAGTTTATTGCACCAGAAAAAAAAATCAGATATTATTATCCACCTCTTGTTTTCTCATCAACCAATGGGAAAGGAGATGCAGTCCTTTCAGTGCTACAGTTGTAGGACCTCTAGCATGGCAGAACAATGTATTTGATGTTAAAAATGCCTTAAAATGTCAATTTCTGTAGTGCACGTCAAGGGCTAAAATGGAAGCAGTAAAAAGATAGAAACACTCTGAATGACAAAGCTCAGACTGGTGGAGCACCGGTTACAGTTAAATTAAAATGTAACAACCCCATGCAGTATGCTTGAATACGATGGAATTGCCATCATTATAAAAATATAACTCTGCAATTTGCAAATCCCGTTAACGCATAGGGATGCAAAATTCACATGGATCCTCTCACTTAATTCCATGCATCCCCACCTCTGTCAATAGCAACTAGCGCATTAGTATCCAAACAGGTCTCCCCCTTGCTCTAAATCAAAATCAAAAGTTCATTCTGGTCTACATTCCATTAAAAGTAACAGATGTACCTCGCAACAATGAAGAGATGGAAATATTATTCCAGTTGATCACAAACCATGTGTAATATTTCACTTAATATCAAATTGTAATCCCATAAAAACATTACAGGTTCCTGTTCCTCTTTGGCAGCAGCGGCTGGATTTACAGGCTTTTATGGGACATGCTTCCTTAGAATAAAATAAACTGCATGTATCTTGATCCCATTAAAATAACTTTTGAGCAGATTTGTATGTACGAGATTTCTGCCAAGTTCATTATTTAAAATGTCAGTTTCTTACTTACAATTTTTTTTTTAAAAAAAAGTTACGAGTAGCATAATAAATCTTGGAATACATGTGATGCTGTTTTGGGAAGTGATACATGGCTGAAGGACTTGTTGAGACTGGAAATGTTCCAAAAAAAGCTATTACAAAAACACTATTTGGATAACTTTGCAGTATGTGTGTAAGTATTTTTAGCTGCATATTTTTGATTGACAGATACTCTAGATAAAGAGATGGGTAAAGGAAACTTCATCTGAATGAATTATTGGCAAAACGTTACTCCACTTCTCACAGTTCTTATTCAATAACCAAATCCAAATGAAAGTTTAGACTGAATATTGTTGTGGAAATACTGTAATTGTTACATGCATCTATGTCATGTTGGAAAATTATAATATAGTACAACTTTTTCGCACAGAATATATTGTAATTTATTGTAATTTATGGACTTTTTGCAGCATTATTTATGAACCCTTGAATTTTTCAAGTTTTAAAGGGGAAAATCCATATTTTTAGTGGAAAAAACAAATTTATTATGTTCTGAAGCTGATAAAAATCTGAAAATACTCCACCTAAAACCTGTCGAAAACTGTCAAAATGTAGAAGTCATTAGCAGATGGTCCCTAACAATTGAAACATGTCTTTGTAATTCTCTGTAGTTTTGGGCTGTTTGAGACTGGTTTTCATTCAATAATCCAATAAATTCAAGTTGTCGAAGTTGAGTTTTCTTGGTGACAATTTCAACGATTTTGCGCAAATTTTCTCTCGTCAAATTTTTTAAAATAAAAAAATCCGAAAAAAAGAATTTTCGTAAATAGGCCTCCACTAGTGTCTAGTTGTCTTGTTTTTTCACTACAAAATTTCACTGCGGCAAAATGCAGGATTTCCCCACAAATTCATTTCTGGCAAAAATTTCACCCATCACTATAAAAACAGAACAACACTTTAAGCAAAATATAAAAAGGAAACCTGTGAGCACGAGAGGAAGGGGAAATTTACATACCTCCCAGAAACATTGGGGCAAATTCACTAGGCGCCGAAGCGCTGAACGTTAGCGTTACTTCGCTAGCGTTTGGCATTTTCGTTACTGCGCAAATTCACTAACGAACGTTGGCGTAGATTAGCTAGTGTTACTTCGCACCCTTACGCCTGGCGAATTATCGCTACGGACGTAACTACGCAAATTCACTAACTTGTGCAGTGTACTGAACGCTACCTTTTACGCTAGACTTCCTTCGCCACCTCAGACCAGGCGAAGCGCAATAGAGTAGATAGGGATTGCTTCAAAAAAAGTCAAAAAATGTTGGCGTGTTTTCTACATTATGGGTGATAGGCTGAAAAAGATCGCAAATTTTTTTGGGGCTCCCCTCCTTCCCCCCTACATTTCCTAACTCATGGCAACTTACCTAGACAGTGGGCACATGTGTAGGGCAAAATAAAAATTTTATTTGATGTTTTGAAGGTTTTCTAGGCATTTGTATTGCTGATACGTATTCCTCCATTGAAATTTGAATTTGGCGCCGTATGCAAATTAACCATCGCTAGCGTAACTTCTCTTCGCTTAGCGAATCAACGCTAGTGCAACTTCGCAACCTTATGCTACCCCTGAGCGCAACTTCGGATTTTAGTGAATTTGCGAAGCGCTAGCGAAACTACGCCTGGCGAAGTGCGGCGAAGTTACGCCTGGCGCAACTATGAATCTTGTGAATTGAATTTGCCCCATTGTGTAGATGTGAGATCAGATTGCCTTTGATTAAAATTGAAACTTCAATTGAAATGCATTAAATTTTTTAACACAGATTGTGATCTAGAAGGTAGGTTACTGCTGAACGGGCCGGTAGAATAGGTTCTATCTATCTTTTTTTTCCTTTTTTTCTATGCATCATTTTCCTTTTAATCTAAATTATGTATTGAATGGATTGTATAAAAATTGAGATAATATCCAGCGTTCGCCGCAAGAATATGATGTAATGTTCAATAACAAACATGTTTCATATTAGGTATATTTTGTGCTCAATAATCTTGTCTTGGCAGAATGAGACTGGCTGTACTCCCGCCATTCTCTAAACATGTGTCCTTCCCTTCTTTTGACAAATCTCCATGGAGAACTTCTTATTGGTAGTTGTACACTAGCGCTCTCAGTGGATGACCCACCTCTGTCAGAGCATTTTGCTACAGAAGGAATCGGAGCTTAACTCTAAACCGCTACTGCATCTGCTGCATAATTCATTCTGAAGTCGTTGCTTATCATATGCTGCTGTGCTTGAGAACAGGAATAATGGATGCACTGGTTTTTTCACTATTACCTCTGTTGGCATTGTCTTTCTAAACTGATTTACAAATGGAAGTAGGGTACAGTTCTCTATGAGAAGTAGAAGGTGAATGGCCGGTTTTTACAGGCTGCGCCCCCAGGCCGCGAGGTCCTAGCGCCCGCCCACACTACCTCCCCCCCTGCACAAGACTGCTTGAGCACTGGGGAGCTGTGCGTGCCTAGTGCTCCCCAGAAAGCGTCTGGGTGGCATTCTGCCCCTAATACTTTGCTGCCCTATACTCGGGCCTTTGTGTCCTCCCCACAAATCCAGGCCTGAGGAGGTAGGTGGCTTCCAGTATTCCCAGTAAATCATCATCTAGGCAAAATTTGTGATTTCCTTGTTATTTCTGATGCAACCTACACCTTGCAGCATCTAGCAACAATTCTAACCCTAATTCATTTATTTTCCTTATTGAAGCTAATGGACTTTAGTTGGACTTAATAGCATTAATACCTAGCTACAAGTATGTTGGATAACAGAAACATCACTGTTGCTTTTACTTGATACAGATATGGTACCTGTTATCCAGAATTCTTAGGACCTGGGGTTTTCCATATATGAGGTCTCTCCATAATTTGGATCTCCATACCTTTAGTCTACAAAAAAAATAATTTAAACATTAAATTAACCCAATTGGATTGCTTTGTATCCAGTAAGGAGTAAGTATATTTAATTTGGATCAAGAATAAGGTGCCGGGAGATTGCCGAGCTCTCTTACCTCCCGGGGCGTATCTCCGAGATTGCTTCTGATTTGGGTCAAAGTGACGCAGGCACTTGACACCGAGCATCATGACGACCCCGTAGTGATGCAGAGCTTCGCAATGTCATGTTCAGGGCCAGATTTACATAGTGGGCGCCCCTAGGTCCACTGCCGTTCGTCGCCCCTGTCCCCTACCCTTTAATGCAAATTTTCATCATCTGGATTGGAGCAATGGGGATTGGCGCACAGGAAATTTAAACAATTATTGTATCTCCAGTGCATCCCCAGTGTTTTTGAACCAATGTGGGTGTTGTTGGGCAGCATGCTGCCCCCCTAAAATCCTGGCCTTTCCAAAAATCCGGGCCTGGTCACGTTACGGTGACGAATTCGAATTCTTGGCGCCGAAAGAGCTTTAAAAGGCCAGTCCTCCATTTTGAGAGTGCCCAAGTTGGCTTCATTTTACTGATCCTGCTGAAGCATTGATATTGTGAATTTGAATCCCTGGTTTTTGACTTCTGTCTAACTCTTGACTCTGATTCCTGCCGCCTACCTTGACCCATTGCCTGATTCTCGACTTAGTTTTGTGTTATCCTGCTGGTATCTCGTTTACGGACTTTCTCTATTATACACACCTATTCCTTGTTGGTTTCAACAAGCCCGGGGCCCCAAAAGGGCGTTGGTGAACACCGGAATCCACAGGTATTCCCTGTGCATGAGAGTGTACCCATCACCATCCAAGGTTCCTAATTATGAGTGTTACTGTACTGTTTTATTACTGCAGAAAAAAATAGAAATTCAAAAAAATAAAAAATGGAGTCTATGGGTGATGGCCTTCCCATAATTCAGACTTTCTGGTTAATGGATCCCATTACAAAAATAGAGAAAATCAATGTTGACATCTAGGGATGTATTCATGCAACCCTAGATGTCCTGTGTAGTAATGAAGGGAGTAATTTCACTAGTGACCCTGTGCCCAATCTTTTATTTGACCAGAGGGGGTTACTGGATCAGGTTGGGGTCTGAGAGTTTAGACAAGACTAAAAGTTGAAACAGAAACCTCTTCATAGAATTTAGGCAAAGAAAACAAGTATGAAAATAATTATACATATTCAATATTATAATGATACTGCCTTTCAGACTGTCAGTTGCCTTTATAGTAGCGTGATGTGGTCATATGTGTAATGAATGTGAGTTACGCGGTGCCACCCTGTGTGTAAATACAACATTAACAATATGGAGCAAATATTCAGTGAATATTGTTATAAACTTGGCTATTAATACTATTAAGGGGGAGATTTATCAAGAGTCGAAGTGAATTAGAGGGAAATTTCGAAGTTAAAAAATTCGAAATTCAAAGTAATTTTTTGGATACTTATCATATCGAATAGGATACTACGACTTCAAATTTACTTCGAATTCGATACGAAGTAAAATAGTTCAAAGTACTGTCTCTTTAAAAAAACTTCTACTTCAATAGTTCGCCAAATTAAACCTGCCGAAGTGCTATGTTAGCCTATGGGGACCTTCTAATGCATTTTTCTAAGTTTTTTGTTCGATTGATCGTTGAGATTGTTTGAATCGATTCAATTGATTTAATCGTTGGAACGAACGATTTTACTTTGACCGCAGAACGGTCAAATTCGGTAAAAAAAAACTTCGACTTCGATATTCGAAGTCAAAGTATAGCCATTCGATGGTCGGATTTCGAAGTATATTTCACTTCGAAATTCGACCTTTGATAAATCTGCCCCTGAGTATTCAAATCTGAATTTGCAATACAATGATGATTAGGTTTTTGGGAAATTGGCAGGAAATGTGAACAGGATTCTTGGAATAGTCTTATAGTTCTCTCTCTCTCTCTCTCTCTCTCTCTCTCTCTCTCTCTCTCTCTCTCTCTCTCTCTCTCTCTCTCTCTCTCTCTCTCTCTCTTTCTCTCTCTCTCTCTCTCTCATTATCTGCAAAAAAAACAATGTTTGCACATTAAGCCAGAGTGCCGATGATCCCTTTGTTTAAAGTTTCCATTTGCTAATGTTATAGTTAAACACGTGTCTGTTCCAGGTGTTTATATCATTAGAAACTGTGATAAGAGTAAATATAAATACATCTGTGTTTTCAAATCAAAATTCTGCACCTTAAAATGTTTACAGAGGATCATTTCTAAACACTTTCCTCGGTATCTCTCACCTTGTACCTTCAAGATATTCAGCCAAACCTTGAATTCATTTTGTTCAGTTCTCAGATATTGTTTATTTTATTTCTTATATAACTGAATATTTAGCACAAGCTTTATCTCTGTGAGACATGGATCTTTATCTTTGCTCGCAATTAAAATAATTACCGTGAAGAAAACGCAGCTATTATTATGAGAGAAGTAAACCCAGGTTAATGTAAACATCACTTTGAAATGCAAACAAACTGTTTTATCATTAGGGGACTTTATGCTATAGCACGCACTTTCTTGGAAACGGAAAGTTTTTGTGTCAACTCGATGAATTAGTAAACAAGCGAAATACAATGTTCTGGTTTTTGTTGCTGCATCAATGTTTTCATTCGGCTTAGAAAGGAATGTTGTCAACGGCAGCGACGAGAGGTGAGAGAAAGAAAATGCTTTATGGTATATATATATATAGTGCAATGATGAAGTGATGTGCACGTTAATGTCCAGTAACACTCCTATGCTAAGTAAAACAATTACACAATTCTGTCCACCGCCAACATTTTAGCTTTAATACCATTCTTCAAGTTCTTTAGGGTAAGCTGAAATGTAAGTGTTAAAGGGCATGTAAAGTCTAAAATAGAATAAGGCTAGAAATGCTGTATTTTGTATACTAAATATAAACATGAACTTACTGCACCACAAGCCTAATCAAACAAATAATTTATGCTTTCAAAGTTGGCTACAGGGGGTCACCATCTTGTAACTTTGTTATACATCTTTGCAAGACTAAGACTGTACACATGCTCAGTGTGGTCTGTGCTGCTTAGGGATCATCATAAACAAAGCTGCTTGAGTTCTGCATGGCTGGGAAGTAAGGCGGGGGCTCCCCCTGCTGTTCATAAGTATGATTGTTTCCCTGCTCAGCAGTTAGGGACCGTCTGACAATTCCTATCCACAGCAGTAAATGAAGGGAGAATTTCACTGCATACAGTCAGGTTTCTTATAAAAACAGTACACATTTTTTAATTAAAGTATATTGGAGATAGGTTTCTTTTTCATTAAAGAAAGTAAAATGGGATTTTATTTTTTTGCCTTTACATGCCCTTTAAATGGTGTGCGTGTGTGTCATTCTAGTCATTTGTTACCCACACTTTCGTTAGCCTGCTTAGGTTGTGGTTTAAGGCATGCAGTCACCAAATGTTTACGGTCATGGCCCAACACAGCTTAACCTTTTGCAAACCTCATGCATTCCTGCAAGACACTAGATAATGTGATAATGATAATTTCAACATCAAAAGTCTCCCCTGATCTGTAATGTTTTATGATTTTCCCATGTGAAAACCCACACAATCCAATAGGAACATTAATATTAGCAGTTGTGTGCCTGCTGCTTCATAATTGTCTGAAAATTCTGAGCTATTCATGCTTGAAACAGTAGCCTGACTTCTATCGGCATTTAATTCTCCGGTGTATACGCAACCGACAGCTTTAATCAGGCTTTCCATGAGAGTAAAACAGCAAAAATAGCTTTTAAAATAGAGGCTGAAAACATATTTCATCGCTTACGACAGAAGGAACACTATGCAAGTATTGTGCATCAAGGTTCATTTTTTCTATTTAGAATGGTTTCCTTTTGTGGTGGTTTTTCAGAGTAACCGCGCCAAGACAATTACACAACACATACTTTCTCGAGGTGGATTTGCAGAGCCGTCTGAAGCAAAAGTAGAAAAAAATAAAAAGTTTGCATTCGTGCTGAATTTGGAATAGGGCTGCTATTCATACTGAGACTTCGCATAGTGTTCAAAGGACATTCAGTGCATATTTTGGGTGTGAATGAATGGACAAAAATGTAGAAAAGGACTGAATAAAGGTGTCATATTTCTAAGCTGATATGTTTCCTCAGCTGGATGAGTGCGCAAAGACATACCTCCTTTTTTATAATACATGAAAATTAGAGTCGCCATGTTCTTCGTGTGGCACAAGGTCCATAGGACGCAAATATGGCCTCACATGTTGTGAGTAGGGATGCCCCGAATCCAGGATTCGGTTCGGTAATCGGTCAGGATTCGGCCATTTTCAGCAGGATTCAGACCTGGCCGAACCGGATCTGAATCCTTAAAATCATGTGACTTTTCGTCACAAAACATGGAAGTAAACATTTTTTTAGCCGCACACTATTTTTCCCACCTCCTCGCTGATTTGCATATGCAAATTAGGGTTTGGATTCAGTTCGGTATTCGGCCGAATCTTTCACGAAGGATTCGGGGGTTCGGCCGAATCCAAAAAAGTGGATTCGGTGCATCCCTAGTTGTGAGCAAGGTGGAATTTTGAGCACAAGTGCCATGTTTTTTTTCATCAATGCGGAGGTTGACTCTTGAATTCTTTCAAAAATTTTCGGTCTGGTTGCCATCCATCATTTCCTGCATTCGTGTGCTAAGTGTGCACCCTATTATTTTGGAACGCCTGCTCTGTGGCAATTGATGCAGGGTGTTGTGAAAAAACCATGGATCTACCTGAAGTGGTCGCAGGTTCCCCCACATCAATAGGTTCACTCCATTCAGAACAGGAGGCAGAAAGAATCTACAGTATATGGAAGTGAAAGGGGCACCTTTTGATGCACCTTTAACTGACTATGGGTTTGTAATGCAACTGACTATTTGTGGGAAATTTGAGCAACAGCTACTGTGCTTGCAGTTGGAATTAACCCTCATGTCTGTTTTATAATATTCAAATACTGGGATTTTAAAATGAAGAAAAGGCTACGAATGATTCAAGCTCCTGTTAATCCATAAAACACCTAGCAACAATTTATTATAGCTCATTTACAACAACAACCAAAGTTGCAGTCGCCCAAAAAGGACAAAGTCATTGCATGAATTGCCATTCATTAAAGGTACTTAAATCCAAAGCCACTCCTTGTACTTCGAAGTAGTTTGACTTGCTGGTGTGTCTGTCCTGCCTCCTGTTCTGAAAAGTGCACCTAGTGACCTAACCATGGAGCTACCATTACTTTGAAGCTGGTGATTGTATCAGCGTTCCCACAAGTGGCCTGCATCAACATGTGCTGTGGAATTGCACCATATTAAGATTTAGTAGCCATGATGGGTAAGTAAAATACATATATTACTCTAATATACAGAGCAATTCACTGTACTGTGTTCATCTTTTCTTGCAGGAGGATCATACATTTCTTTTTCTATCCATGGAACTAAAGATGAGTATTACAGTACCTGATGGTCTAATGGAGAGGCAAGGACACCTGCATAGTCCCTGTGCATGCACCCGTTCGGGATTATAATGATTCTGGGCAGTATGATGATGTTGCAGGTATGTTGTGGCGTTGTACCATCACTGCACAAGACACAGAATTCAAATATTTAAAGGGACCATGGCCTATTTTCCATTGCCCAATGTACCACTATCTTGTATAGTTCCTGGTTGTGTTTTTGGTTTGTTCCTGTGTTCCTGACCCTAGCCTGACCTTGCATGAAGAATTTCACTGGCACACAAGAGATGCATTTAGCAGGGCAAGCCCTTGCAATTTTATTTAATGTAATGTGCAATGTTTCAGGGGACACGCTGCTTTGTCAAGCATGGATGCGTGGAACAGAAAACATTTAAGAGTGCTCTCTCATAAACCAATTAACAGTTAATTAAGCCAATAGTTGATGAGTGTAAGGTGTGCGTATTCTCCACCTGTCCGTTGGACCTTGACTCAGGGATGCCATAAAAAATCATGGGGCCCTGTACAACAAATATATTGGTGGCCAGAGCCCCCCCATGCTAAAAAAAATTGGTGCCAGGGTCCCCCACAAGTTAAAAAAAACATTGATGCCAGGGCCCCACTACAAGTTAAAAAAACATTGGTGCCAGGGCCCCATACAAGTTAAAAAAACAAATGGTACCAGTGCCCCCTGGGCCGGCAGGGGTCCATAAGGGCCAGGGCCCACCGAGTCTTTTCCGGTGTCCCACAGGCCCAGCTGACCCTGTTACCACCTGTCCACCTTTCCCCCAAAGGTGGGCAGGCTGTCCGGGTGAAAATTGCATTCATTAAAATGAATAGAACAACCATTAGTCAATTAGCGAACGCCACTTCATAACCCCATTCCCAATGTCACAAGCACACCCCCAAACAAATCCCATCCTCCGACATCATCTTCCCACAATGTCACCAGGCATTCCCCCAACTGGTCTGCCATTTAGCAGAAGGTAGCACCCTTAATCTAAGATCATCTCTTTATTCATTACTTTGCCTGTGGTACTATATTAACACAACATAACGCAAGCAGCACTCACGACTGGCATTGGGAATAAAGAGGGCTACTACAGTCAGGGGACCCATAGCAAAAGTGGCCAGGATAGACGTCAAATTGCAATTTGCAGGCCATGAAGGGGTGTGGCTTCTGATAGTATGAGAGGGGCTATGTCTAATGGGTGTGGCTATAATGGAAAAGAATGTATCATGTATTTGTCATTTGGTTTTTTATTGGGGCTCTACGTTGCATGGGCAACATGACCAATAGGCTAATAATTGGCTAATAATTGGGGCCCTGTGATTCCTGACAGTGGACTTGGCAGCTATACATACGAGTAGTGTGCAACACTGTTCTTTTAGTCCAAAAAGTTGTGACTTTGGGTGCAACCAGAAAAATTTAGTGGGAAAGGTGCAAATTGCAGAGAACATATCATTTGGCACCTTGTTCCATTTGTTTACATGAGGCCTTGTGACTTTATTACATTATCCCTATCGTGTGTATCTATTTTTATCAATAGTATTTGATGATGGCCGAGGACGGTGATGGCCTGTGTGTATATAATGTGTATACTTTAAACAGCCTTGGCAAAACAAGAAATAATTATAAATATACAGTATGTTTTTCCCTACAAAATGATCATTTAATTACCTTAGACACTGTTACTGTTGGAACAGCAGCTAAAACAGCCTTTTAGTTTTAATATGTTTATGCTTTTTAATCAACAAGGTTCAGTGGTGCATCTGTTTCCTTTCTCGCAGCTTTATTTATTTCTACAAATAGAATTACTTCTAATCAAGCGCCGCGTGTGCATCAATCTTTGTGCGAGAATTTAGCATTGCCTATAACTTAATTACATCTGGTGCTACATTTATGCCACCATTAGCATTGATTGCATTTAGGCAGAAATATATATATTTCATATCTGAAAGCTTTGCCTGGGTTAATACACTATAAAGTATGACTCAGGCCCAAAACAGCACCTTTATTAATTAAAAGAAACAGTGGCATAAACACACAGCTCATGCCGATGTCTATGTTTAAGATCTTACAACTTTGATTTGACAAAGGAAACATATACAGTATACTGCAGCCAGCCAGGCAGTCTGAGCCCCAAATACACCACTGAGAATATCACATGATCAGTATGCACTAAAAACACTCCCCTGGGCAAACAGAGCTCAAGCAAAAAAGAGAACCAATTAAACTGCAGAGTATCCTTTACAGAATCAGAGTAAGGTCATAAAATTGATACTGATAATAAAAAATTGCACTCAATCCAAGGCTCATGGCATCCCAATCCACCTGTGACTCCTGTCATTGGCTTTTATAGTCAGTGTTTTTGCTTGAAATGCTTAAAAGGGTTGTTCAACTTTAAAGGAACAGTGACACCAGGAAATGAAAGTGGAATGACAATAGAATGAACTGTTGCCTGGAGTTGTTAAAACTGGTGTATTTGCTATCGAAACACAAATATAGTTTATATAAACAAGCTGATGGGTGCAGCCATTCAAGCACATGATACACAGTAGATAACAGATAAGTACTACTATAGTTTATATAAACAAGCTGCTGTGTAGCCATGGGGGCAGCCATTCAAGCACAGGATACACAGTAGATAACAGATAAGTACTACTATAGTTTATATAAACAAGCTGCTGTGTAGCCATGGGGGCAGCCATTCAAGCACAGGATACACAGTAGATAACAGATAAGTACTACTATAGTTTATATAAACAAGCTGCTGTATAGCCATGGGGCAGCCATTCAAGCACAGGATACACAGTAGATAACAGATAAGTACTACTATAGTTTATATAAACAAGCTGCTGTGTAGCCATGGGGGCAGCCATTCAAGCACAGGATACACAGTAGACAACAGATAAGTACTACTATAGTTTAAATAAACAAGCTGCTGTGTAGCCATGGGGGCAGCCATTCAAGCACAGGATACACAGTAGATAACAGATAAGTACTACTATAGTTTAAATAAACAAGCTGCTGTGTAGCCATGGGGGCAGCCCATGTTTTTAGTCAGATATCATTTGAGCAGGACCTCTGAGGGCCACCTGTTGACTCTGTTAAGAGGAGCCGAGTTGGCAGGTTTCAATTGGTACATGTATGACCAGCTTTACAATTTAATACTGAAAATAAGCAGGATATTATCTTTCAAGAAATTCTTCATCCATTTTGCAAAACTAGGGGGAAGAGTAGAGGAAACATTTCCTATTGCCAGAACATAGGAACTGAGGAGACATCAGAGCTTGTTTCCCACAAGACCATCTACAACACAGCTGCTTGGAAAGACCATTAGTAGAGTGTTGTACCGTGTTAGCCATAGATCAAGAACCAGAAAATATAGCGTAGGTAATACATTTTATTGACTAACTTACGTAGGTCCCTGCTTCAGGCATGGTATACAAAGAAATTAAAAGATCATAACATTTACATTTACATTTACACTATCAATGAAGAATCAATGAAGACGTTTCGCTACTCATCCGAACAGCTTCTTCAATTCAACTGACTGTTGTGGGAAGTTCTTGGCATATAAACTCCTCACAAGGGAAGATGTCCACGAGAACAAACTTGCCTTTTTGGACTGTTTGATATGCATCCAAGAGGGGGGTAACTTGAAGACAGAAGTATACAGGAAACCCACTCATACGGATCAATATCTGTTGTTTGATTCACACCATCCGCTGGAACACAAACTGGGTATCATTAGAACTCCGCACCACAGGACGGAAGTCGTGGCAACTGATACAGAGTCCAAAGACAAAGAGCAAAAACATCTTAGAGGAGCTTTTAAAGCTTGTGGCTACCCAGACTGGGCCTTTGTCAAAACAGCAGCAACCAAGCCCAACAGGAACACCAATAGAAATAACCGCCCGGAGACACATAGTAGGCGAAACATAGTCATCCCATATGTAGCTGGAGTGTCTGATAAACTCAGGAGGATTTTTTAACAAACACCACGCCCCTGTGTTTTTCAAACCTAGCAACACACTGAGACAAAAACTGGTACACCCAAAGGATCCAACCCCTAAAGAAAAATAAAGCAATGTGGTATACGGAGTCCAGTATAGTGAGGAGAGCACAGATCTATACATTGGGGGAGACAAAACAACTGATCACCAAGCAAATGGCTCAGCATAGGAGGGAGAACTCTACAGGGCAAAACTCAGCTATCTTTCTACACTTTAAAGACAAGGGACACTCCTTTGAAGATAGCAAAGTCCAAATATTGGATAAAGAAGACCGCTGGTTTGAATGAGGCGTGAAAGAGGTGATTCATGTCAAGGTGGAGAAACCATCCCTGAACAGAGGCGGGGGCCTTCGACACCACCTGTCTGCTACATACAATGCTGTTCTAACATCTGTACCCCGGCGGTTTCAGAACACTTCACACATCAATCCATGCAACTCTCACAAGTAACACCCCTTCTAGGAGTTGCATGACACATTGGATAATCCTATCACAGTAACTACACAGAATCTACACCTCTGTGAATTTCTTCAGATGTCAACTCTTACAATGTGCCATTGTGATTTGATTAGTGGAAGAGTTTATATGCCGAGAACTTCCCACACCAGTCAGTTGAACTGAAGAAGCTGCTCAGATGAGTAGTGAAACGTCTTCAATGATTACTCAGCAAGTCCAGTTGTTTTTAGATTTACCTATACTAGATATACCATGACCTGGATGAATGAAATTCTTCATAGTGATAATAATGATAATAATAAAGACACATCGCCACATGTTAACAATGGTGGTATATAAGAACAAGGTTATCCTTATTATAGTGCTTATTCACCTTTAAATTAACATTTACTGTGATGCAGAGATGTGATCTGGTTGGTAGGGTCCAAATTACCATTTGCACTGATTTGAAGAAGAGACTGGAATATGAATAGGAGAGGGTCTGAATAGGAACATGAGTAATAAAAAGTAGCAACAACAATAAGGGACAGATGTATGAAGGGTCGAATATCGAGGGTTAATTAACCCTCGATATTCGACTAGGAACTAAAATCGTTCGACTTCGAATATCGAAGTCGAACGATTTAGCGCAAATCCTGCGATGGAACGATCGAAGGATTATTCCTTCGATCGAACGATTAAATCCTTCGAATCGAACGATTCGAAGGATTTTAATCCAACGATCGAAGGAATATCCTTCGATCAAAAAATCTCAGGCAAGCCTATGGGGACCTTCCCAATAGGCTAACATTGACTTCGGTAGCTTTTAGCTGCCGAAGTAGGGGGTCGAAGTTTTTCTTAAAGAGACAGTACTTCGACTATCGAATGGTCGAATAGTCGAACGATTTTTAGTTCGAATCGTTCGATTCGTAGTCGTAGTCGAAGGTCGAAGTAGCCCATTCGATGGTCGAAGTAGCCCAAAAAACACTTCGAAATTCGAAGTTTTTTTCATTCGAATCCTTCACTCGAGCTTCATGAATCGGCCCCTAAATGTGTAGCCTTACAGAAGATGTAATTTTTTAGATGGGGTCAGTGACGCCCATTTAAAAGCTGGAGAGAGTAAGTAATTAAAAATCTATAAGAAAAAATGGAGGCTTGAAAAGTTTTTTATAACTAGCCATTCTATAACATATTAAAAGTTGACTTAACGTTGACTCACCCCGTTAAGCTGATTGCAAGATGGCTACTGCATAATATATAAGATGCAATTAGAAAATAAAGTGGTTTCAGCCACTGAGTTCTTGGTACTATTTCCTTTACTGTACTTACATAAGATCACTTTTAGATTGTAGTGTTTGGCAAAGGCCTAACCTGCTGGTTGGGTATCACTTCACTGCACCTAAACTGGAGTGTTGCATAATCCTTCTTTATTATGGAATAAATATACTTGCCTCTATGAGGTAATTCACAAAGTAGTTCCAAAATAAAGAAAAATACCCAGATAGATCCTTTCGAAACTTAGGACAATAGAATAATAGTCGATTTGAAAACAGTAATGTTGACAAGGAACAAGCAAGGAAAGTAAGGCTGGCTGGCCTATTAAATTGAATAACATTCCAAGAAAATAAATATACTGTACTGTAGATTGTGCAGAGCTGTGAGCAAAACAGTCATACCACCTTCTCAGAATGTAACAGTGGGGCAACGATGGATAGAATAAAATGTCCTTCCAAACATTACAGAGTACAGGGAGGCATACTATAGACACATTCCTTCTTTCCAAAGAGTTCAATGGTGAAAGAAGGAATGCCTACAAACATTTTGCCAAAAAGAACAGTCGGTTAAGAAGAAAATGGTTAAACCAAGATTTAAGAATTATGGGCAGATTTATCAAGGGTCGAATTTAAAATTAGAACTTTGAATTTCAATTTATTAGTTTTTTTATGACCAAAACTATCAAATTTGACTAGGGAATTGTTAAAATTTGATTTGAGTTTTTTTAAAAACTTGAATTTGATTTTCGAGATTTATCATACCCTGGCCCTTTAAGAATTCAAACTAAATTGACTATTCGCCACCAAAAACCTGCCAAATTGCTGTTTTAGTCAAAGAGAGACGTCCTGGGATAAATTTGTTTACAGCCTTCCTGATATTCTAGTTTTTTTTCAAACAAATCAGGTTTTTTCTGGTCGATCCTATTCACCCAAGTTTAGAATTTTTTTTTTATATAGATTTCAATTGGTCGAATTTCGAGTTCATGGGAAATTCAACCCTTATTAAATCTGCCTATTAATTATGAAGCTGTAACATTTCAATCAAAGGAACCCAACAAGAATTCCTAGATCCAAAAAATGTTGCAGAGTTTGGAGATTGCATTTGGAAGAAATTTTGATTATTTCAGCTTTGCTAACAGCTTCTGGCAAGTTAAATAATCAAGGACAGTCCCATTTTCCTGTCTTCTACAGCTTTGTGGTTTCCTAGGGATAGAAAAAAATCGGGTAGCAGTTTTTGGCACAACTCCACCTCCTTATCTTTCATTTTCCTACAATCTCTTCATGAATTGAGTTGGAAATAATTTATTCGATAATTAATTTAATTTTTAAGAAGTCGGTTACTGATTAATTCACTATTTTTATAAATCAATTGGGGATCTTTTTTAAAAAAAGCATATATATATATATATATATATATATATATATATATATATATATATATATATATATATATATATAAATATATACACTAATTATTAGCACAGCACTGTATTGAATGTAATTAACTTACTAATTAATTATTTATCACTTGGTACTTTATAGAAGTATTTCCCATAAGTTGGTTGTTTGTGGAATTAGTACTGGAGTAACCTTGAGACTAATTACTAGTATTGATAGTGGGGTGCTTTTTTCTTTCTCTTTGAATGTACAAACATTTTGTCAAAGGGAACAGTAGGTTAAGAAAGAAATGGTCAAACCAAAATCCAACAATTAATGATGAAGCTGTAACATTTCAATCAAAGGAACCAAGCAAAAATTCCTAGATCCAAAAAATGTAACAGAGTTTGGAGATTGCATTTGGAAGAGTTAACAAATCCTCATTTTGCTTTAGTTGAATCTGATCAAATTGAGAAACTGAAGGCCTCTTGATGGGGCTTAAACATTGACATAGATAATCCAAGATATTGTTATTGCACCTGCTTCTTGTTTACAGTCATCATGTTAATACCAGTCTTGTACATGGTTAGCATGGTAATGCATTTGTGATACTTTTCACACTTTGGCCATCTACTAATGTAACTTAATTCTCAATACATTCCATGCATAATGCATATTGTTCTTGCTTAAATCCTCATGGTGGGAAAGAAAAAAAACATACATAGGGGGTTATTTATCAAAGGTTTTTATCAAATTTGAGTAATGTGAATTTTTTAAACTCTACTTAATTCAATTTTATTCAAAGTTTCGAATGGTATATTATTTATGAAAAAACTGAACGTGTGAAATTCGATCAAATAGTCCCGACCCGAAAACTCAAATCAAATTTGAACCAAATTCAAATTGAGTTTTCCTCTGCAAAAAAACTCGACTTTTGTGCGTAATTTTTTTTTGATGTGCAACATTTTTTTTCTCTCATTGTAGTCTATGGGCCGTCATTTTCGAAGGGAAACAGAAATTTGGCTCATCACTATTATTAACATCTTCAAATAGTTCCAGGGACCTCTGCCATTGACTTCTACATGAACTCGGCAGGTTTTAGTTGGAGGATAGTCGAATTAGAACTGTTTCCAGGGTCGAGGGTGATAAATCTCACATTCAAGTTCAAATTGGAGTTGGTGGTTTTAAATTCAAATTTGTGAGTTTTAACCAAAATATTGAAAATTCGAATTTGAATTTACCGTTTGAAACTTAGTAAATCTGCCCCATAGTGTCACCTTAATAGTATAATTCAATTTAGAAAGCTGTACAGATATTAAGATAGAGTTCCACCAAAAAGTCATCTCAAATCCCACAAGAAATTTTTATTCAGATCTGAATGAAAGGAATTGTAGTCCAGAAAACTGAACATCTCGAAGCCAAAGGTATAATTACCCTAATCTAATAATTGAAGAGCAAAAAAACCATTATGAAATAACATACAGGGCCCCTCGGTGTTGTAGCTGCAATTTGAAATGCACTGATAGTTTTGCACTGCTTGATTGCCCCAGTAATGATAAGAAAGAACGTCTTCTATTAATGACATATTTTCATGTGACCACCTTAAAGATACCCTAATGAGTTTGTCTAAGTCAATGCAGATAATTAAAAGTATTGTGATTTTTTCCCCTAATACCTCCTTCACTGTATTATGCTTCATGCAAACTCTATGTTTCAATTTTATTTCAAGGAATTTGGAGACGTCTTCAAAGACTCAGCCTTACCCCCCACCGCTCCATCTTGTGAAAGCCTCTCGCTGCAAGTTATTTATTTATTCAAGACCTCTACTGATTATTTACATCTGCAATTTGTCTAACTTAATTTCCTTAGGTCACATTTTCCATTCTCTCCATCAAACTTTCTGGTTTCTCAAACTGTCAGCTTTGCATTTTTAATCAAACTTTTTAGACAATAATGTAATAATTTGTTTTCATTGCTCACGATCCATACACCCAATTTGTTCATAGCTGGCTTCTATTGATTTTGCGGAGTAATTTAAAACAGCTCTGCACAATTCTGATAAAGATTTAAACCAAACAGGACTACGACGAGTGTATTTCTAGATTCTATTTGTAGCTTTTGCAGAGCATGTATGTGACATGTTATTAAACCAGGTTTAGACAAGGCTTTTCTTTAAAGTAACAGAAAGAAAACGTATTGAAGAATTTGAACTAAGTAGCAGAATAATGATAGACAGACGTCTGGCAGAAACACTGCATATTTTTTGGATCTTTGTACAGCTAGACAATTATTATTATTATTAACATGTATTTATATAGCGCCAACATATTTTGTAGCACTGTAAAGTTAATGTGATTATACAACTAAATCACATGAATTATATACATAGAACATATGGAGTTACATACATCACAATCAATACCGGTACAAAAGGTGAAGAAAGCCCTATGCAGAAAGAAGATGAGATGAGAGAAGATTTGAGTAGCAGGTCAGTAGAGGAGCGTAGTAAGCGGTTGGGTGAGTATATAGTGATGAGTTCAGAGATGTAGGGTGGAGCAGAGTTATGAAGTGCTTTGAATGTCAGGGTCATTAATTTGAATTTAATTCTGAGAGGTAGTGGAAGTCAGTGCAGGGATTGACAGAATGGCGTGGCAGAGGAGGAGCGGTTGCTGAGGTGTATGAGCCTCGCAGTAGTGTTCATTATGGACTAGAGAGGTGACAGTCTCTGGAGGGGAAGGCCGATTAAAAGAGAGTTACAATAGTCTAGACGTGATATGGCGAGAGAGTGAATAAGATTTTTAGCAGCATCTTGGGTGATAAATGGTCAGGTGGTAAGGTGAGAAGAGGCCAAAAGCTTTGAGACTTCCTCATGAGTGACAGGGGTGAAGGAGCACAGGAGAGACTGGGGGTGTGGAGGGAGGGTGGTGGAAGTCTAGGGGGTTTGAGTAGTGTAATGTCCCTTCTGATATGTCTCTATTTTGTTTTTGAAGTGCTCAGCAATATCTTGAGAAGAGACAGATGTGCATGGTGGGGGTGGAGAAGGGGAAAGGAGAGTGTTAAAGGTGGAGAAAAGCTGTGCTGGTTTTTTAGAAAGGGAGTTAATAAGTGAAGTAAAGTTCTATGAACTATTCTTGAAATATTATAATTTCGGCCACTGTGATATCAATTTGTAATTGTGGGTACACAATACAACATGATATCACAATGGGCACACAGTAGTTTTTTCTATGCAATGGGGTGCTTCATCCATAGAGAGCACATTGCACATTGCCTGCAGTCTCCTGATGTTAAATAATGAAAAAAAAAAAGAAAAAAAAAAGAGGAGAGAAACCCCAACCACAGCAATACACAGTTATATAATGATATCATACTGAACGAGAATGAACTTTAAATGTCAGGCATATGTAACAATCTATGATAGACAGCTACTTAATTGGTACCCAGTCAGTGAATTGACGGCTATGCAGGGTTGCCCTGTAAATGACAACATTCATATGCAGGCATTAATTATAGTTACCTTGTGTGTGTGTTTGTAAATGGGAGTGTATAGAACTGAAATAGTCCTGTGTCCACCTTTGCTGTTCACACTATCCAAATGTTACATAGTAATGCAAGTTAACTTTAAGTTTAACTCAGATTGAAAGATGATCCCCAGTGCTGTGCTACTCACTCACAGGTGAACTAGTCTCCAGCTTGGAGGGTTATTCAGTGGATCGCCCTCTATCTCTGGCCACTTTATGACCTACAATGGCAGGTTCCAGCCTCATTGGAGTGTTTGAATGCTCTACTAACTATCCTCACCCTAACTGTCACTCCTAGAATAAGCTATAGCAAAGTCTTTCCTGACACTGGCTATTCCTACTTTGGGCTCTCTAAAACCAACCACCCCTCCACCAAGTGGGGTCTATAGAGGCAGAACTAGTGATGGGCGAATTTATCCGGCAGGCGGGAATTCGCGGCGAATTTGCGCGATTCGCCGTCAGCGAATAAATTTGCGAAACGCCCGCGAAAATTTGCACCAAAAATTCGCCGGCGTCAAAATTTTTTTTCGCCGTTTTGCAAATTTCACGCAAAATTTGCGAATTTTCCGGCGAAGCGAAACGGCGCAGATTCGCCCATCACTAGGCAGAACCCAACTGCGACTCTCCTATTACAAACTAGGAACACCTGATGCCACCGAGCAATTACAAAATTGGGAATCTTTCACCTACAAAGAAAAGCTCCTCCTTCTAAATCTCAAACAGGCCTAGTCCTTGGCTGAATTAACCCTTATAGGGACCTCATACAGTAAAGGTAAGCAATGCCTATTTCCTCCTACATGTATATAAATATATACAGTACATACTGTATGCATAAATACAGTAAACACACCTATTTATACCTCTGATGAAGTGCCAGAAGGAGGCATGAAACGCGTCAGGTGACCTAACATGTCATAGGGTAGGAGTACATCTGTAATAGATGCCTGTTTTTTGTTTTAATTATCCGAATAAAGCTGGACAGAATGGTTTTCTCACCTACAAGACCCCCTACACCTATTTATACACACATATATAAATGTAAATACATAGAAAAGACTAACTATTGACCTTGATAACTGGAGCCATGGACATTATGCTTGTTGAAGAAATCATCCATGCCATCTAAAAGGCATTAATGTAATATGCAATCACAACATCACCCATCAGTATTCAACAAGCACATAAATTCATTAGGAAATGCATCCTAAAATATGGTCATACATAAATAAATGTTGTTTTTTTGGTAAACACACTATTAAGCAGCTGCACAGGCAACTTGGGGATGAACTCATAAGGCTCATGCCAGAACAATACACTTTGATATTCACAGTTTCATATAATTTCACTTTGATATTCACATTTCAAATAAAGTTTTGGCTTAAATATTCATATTATTTGCCCATCTCTGCTTATAACCCTATGTGCCAGCATGTTTACATTATTTATTCCTCTACCCACCAGGAAGCAACAGACCAAGCAACCGATAGTGTTTTGAGGTCATTGGAATCCTTAAATCTGGAGGTAAAAAAAATATTTTCTAGTGTCACAAGTTACTTTTGGGCCCCTTTTAAAACATTGTAAAATAGTTGTCCAATTAAATATAATTCAATAAAATATAAATGTTGAAGAAGAAACACATTTGTAAAAAAAGGGAAGAATTGTATGTGATTTTTCTTTGAACATATTGGCATTTACAATCAGGTATTTTTCACCAGAATTTGCTATGAAATCTAATTCAACACAATATAAATGTTGAAGAATAAATACATTTGTAAAAAAAAAGGAAGAATTGCATGTGATTTTCTTTTAACATAGTGCCATTTACAATCAGGTATTTTTTACCACAAGAACAATTCTACCTGCAATGGTTGTATTTTATGTGGTTTGAGCAATCCTCAGGGACGGCAGATTTTATTCGTACATATCCTGTACAAAGACATGCCCTAAAGTCCTTTAATCCTTGTGCTGGAGACCCGAAGATACTCTGCTAAAATGCCATGGATGTTCCTGAAGCATTTCTCTATAAGATCTATGGATATTTTGAAATATATTCCACCCATCATTACCTAGGGAAACCAAGCAACAGTTCAAAGCTTTCACATAACAGTAACAGATAAATTCCCCTTTCTTATAAATACTCAAGAACCTCTGCCTACACTTCACATGGAGTCCTTTAATACCCAAACTCCAGTAATACATACAAAAATCTATTTATTAAATAGATCTTTGTATTAAATGTCTCTGTGGTTTTGAAAAAAAGGCCATTTTTATTTTGTTTTCTGTAGTGAATATTATATTTGTAGGGAATATCAGATAATAATAACATTGCTTAAACATAGATCATATGTGTATCCTACACTGATTTATTGAATTGATTTATTTCTTTCAATAAGGTAAAGTACTAATTTACTTTGATACCTTCGCAGTTACCTAATGGGGTTCCACATACTACAGGGGTAAAAGATGTAGAACGAGTATAGGGTATTATTTCAATATAGCTGTGGGGCAGGGAGCTAATCAGTAATACATTTAAGACATAGCGTTCCCTTGGACTCTACTGTTCTGGATTATCCAAATAATGATAATAGGAGTAGTGATTAGCCAATTTTGCTACAGCAAAAAAGTCGCCAAGACAAAATTGTCGCTGAGACAAAAAAGTCACCATTAGAAAAAATGGCCATTGACTTTAATGCATTTGGAGTGAGAAAAAATTGTTGCAAAAGTAAAAAATTGTTATGCCTAAAAAAAATTTTTTGACGCCCATTGACTTTTTTTGAATTGTTCAGTGGTTAGGGATTTTTTTTGCGGTTTGGTGAAGCGAAATGGGACAGATGGACTCATTACTAAATAGGAGTCAATAACTTTTAGCCAAGAAGAATTGAACTGGGAATTGAAAACACATTTGGAAAAGGTACAATAGGTTGGGTCATACACAAATATTGGTTTGAATCCAAACATGAAACCAAAGGGCTGGTCCATGGCAAGTACAAAGTAATATATAAATATATGTGTACAGTATATATAGAATATCATGTAAAGCAAGTCACTCACAGGACTTAAAATTTGGTAAAAAGAGATAAAGTTTATTTATTCTTCCAACGTTTCGGTCTTCCTTGAGACCCTATACAATTTTGTTTTTACAATACATCTAATAGTACAGATAGGAGAAACAGTGCAAATAAATACTTAAAAACATACTATATACTGTACATGAGTGAGGTTAATGCCCCTTGTATGGTGTTAATGTTGATGCTAAATTGCCCCTCTACGTTCAAATAGTACTGTGTCTACAATCATCTGTATTCTACTTTATTTCTGAGTTCCATTCAAGGAGGGAATGTATTTCATGCATGACGCATTCCTTTATTCATGGATTGGAGATGGGATGGCATTGGGCCAGGCCTGGCTTGGCACATTTCACAGCTCCACATTTAACCCGCAAAATGGAAGCATACAGTATATTAATTTATTTGTTCAGGTAACAGTATCATTTTTAACTGGAAATTTCTTGGTTTCTCCAAGATGTTCCCTTTGAGGCCTGACATTTGCTAGCACTGAAGTAGACACTGAAAAAGCCAAGAAAGCCAGGTGGGGGTCAACTAAGGTCATCTGCCTAACTGTCTTGTGCAGGGAAGGGATGATAAGTAAAGAGGCTGTACTGAAAAAGCTAGAGAAATGCATTTTACATTAATTCAGATACTAAATTCAGTTACTACATCTACTGTCACGGTCGGCACCCTAAATTCAGAACCAATGCTAAGCACCCTCTTCTCGGCTCTTGCTTCCACCTTTAACAGCCGCCTTTCACCTCGGGAGGAGCCCTCGGCTAATTGGATGCCGCCAGAGAGGTGCAAAGCGAGGGGTTCTGAACGAGCAAAGAGGCACGATGGTAAAGCAGATGGGCATGGTACAAGGCGTAGACAGAAAGTGTAGTCAGATCAGGCCAGGTCGGGGCAGGCAGAGTACAAACGGAGTCAGGCAGGCAAGGGTCAATCCAGGAGATCAATCAGAAAGGAATACAGATATAGCAGAGTCGGTTATCCGGCAGGGGTCAGGATTCAGAAGTCAGATCGTCAGTCACAACAGAGTATCAGATCGCCGAAATACAGAAGCTTAGATAGCACAGAGGCACCAGGAACTCACAATGTGGAAACCTATAACGGGCAATGAACTACAGCCCAAGTGCACCTTTTAACTTTCAAATTTCACGCCCTTGCATGCTGACGTCACTACGTCAGCGCGAATGCACCAAAGAAAAGGAGCAGAGAAGTCCCTGCCGACCCCCTCCCACTAGACCACCACGGTATGTTGTTACAAGAACAAAGCAAAGAATGAGACAGATAGATAGATAGATAGATAGATAGATAGATAGATAGATAGATAGATAGATAGATAGATAGCAGAAAAGTACGTGTATATAATTATTTTGAGTGGAGCAAGACAAAAGAAAATATTTCAAAAATAGAAGTCCCACCTTGCTCCAAAACACAGAAGAATGATGCCTGTTATTTTAAACAATACCTCAATAAAGTCATCCTTTTGATTTTAACCTCCATCTGCTGATTGCTTTCTCAACCACTAAACCCAAAACACAGAAGACCCTTGAGAGAGCCAGACATGCTCTGTGAAGTTTAACTTATTAGTGAAAATCACTTTGAGTCAGTTTTTCTCTGCCAATAATTCATCACCAACGTTACTATCAGGGCCAACAGTAATCAATGAAGGCAAAGTCTAGGTAACAAAAAGGTTCTAAAAGAATCAGTGTCTGTTTCCTCTAGGAAACAACAGACAACACCAGATTATAAAAAAGGAAAAACAAATCAAAAATATAATTGAAATTTAAAAGTAAAGCTTTATTCTGGGACATGCATAATGATCATTATAGATGAACACCAACCCATCAATGAAGAAGACGATTTGTAGTGAAATGTTATACAATATCCACTCTAATTTTGGGGGGTTATTTACTAAAACTCAACTTTTTCTCACTTTATTTAAAAATAATTTGACGAAACTCCCAACCTGAATCCCCTTTGTTTATCAATATTATCAATATTTTTTCTTGAAAAAATTGTGTGAAACATGTTTAGAATAAATCAAGCACCAGTTAGACTTTTTCAAATCAACGCTTCTAAAATGTGACTTTTTCCAGTTGTCACCAAAAAAACTTGAATAAGTCAAATTATAGAATGATCATAAACCATAAAGGCACAAAACATGTTCCAAAGGTTAAAGGGACAGTCTACCTCTGACATTTACATGATTTCAGAGGTTTTAGCTGAAGTATTTTAAGATTCAAATTGCTAGCAGCTTCGGGGCATACTAAATCTTGAAAAATTCAAGTTTTATTGATTTCTTAAATTTGAATTTTTTCCCCTGTACAACATGTTGCATATTTTGTTAGGAAGGACATAAATCTTATATATATATATATACATACACAACAAGGAGCTGGCCACTGCTCCTGTATGAGTGCAATGAGGCAGGTAGCTCCTTGTTGTAGCATCCACCCTTTCCAGCTACAGTCAGGTGATCCCAGTGGTGGCCAATAAAAATAACTCTTCCACTTGGGCCTCTCATTTTATTATTTCATAACAAGCTCCACATTTCTGTGGTTAGCTCCTCCTTTATGTATTTTTTTTTACTCTACTTTAACGGCGTATAGTAAGGAGCTGACTGGGAATATGGTCTTAGAAAGGTATTACTTCTGCAAATTTGCAAAACCAGCTCTACAGTTTAGCTTGAAAGACTTCACTGAAACTTAAGAAAATTGTAACAATATTTCATAACTTGTTCCTGCTAATCTTGAAAAGCCCCGCATGGTGTCCATCATAAAGAAATATCAGAATAATATTTGTCCTATCGAGGTTGCTGTGATATTTTGTAGGGTAATAAACCCTTGTGGATTCTGTATGAAAACATATTTCTTAAAGTGAAACCAAACATGTGTTGGTTGCTTGGACCCTTGCCAGTTTAATTCCAGTGTGGCCTATTTATTATAATCAGAGATTGAGGGTTTTTGTATTGATTCTAGAAAATTTTGATCCCAAATTTCTAGTTTTCTGAACTAAAATTTATCAATTCGGAAAAAAAACCTCTAAAATTCAAAGAAAAAAACTATTTGCAGCTAAACCCTAAAGAGCTTTTTCAATTTTTTTCAAGACTGAAGTTTTGAGTTATTGAGTTTTCGAATTGGTAAAATCGAATGGAACAATGTGACTTTCATTGTGATCAATTTCTTTTCCATTAAAATGTTCTATTCATTAAAAAATAATAATAAATCGTTGACATTTTTGAAATACTTTTCAGACAAGATACAAGTTAATATACATGTATGTGCACATGAACTGTAGTGTATTTTATCTGAAGTATTTAAACTTTTTTTGTAATGGCATAATCATCAGTGTGAGAAATGATTTTATAAATCTATAAAACAAAAATATATATCTATTGATGACTTCATATTAAGCTGTTAAAATAAATATTTTACATAGTATGCACATATGTTTTTATGACATGGAGCGAATTTCATTCTGACATCATACTGAACAATATGGCAGTCATTAGGTAGTGAAATGGTTAGACGATGACCAAAACGTCTACTTAAATTTGCTTCATCTGTATTTGTTGTTACTGTGAAATTATTACTTTCTGAAGAGGAGGTAGAAAGACAACCTACCCCTCCTTCATATATGCATGAATTGTCAATCAGTGAGGTCACAATGAAACATACTGCCTATACACATTCACTTCATTGGAAAGTTTAGATCCTCAGAAGCCACAGCAAAATCATTACCATAACTGTGGTCAGACTGTAGGCAATGACAAATATTTTCCATAGTGCTACTGTATATTGATCTACCAGTTCTACCAAACTGCCATTGTATTGTTTAACTAGAAAAAAAACAACAATAACAAACTATGAACTATTTGCTACGCACTACGTTATTCATTTGGGTGGATACGAAAATCAGAAAACTTTTAACAATAATCAAGTCATAAGCAGTCCTAATTGAAAAAGAAATACAAAGACTTGAAATTCCTTGGAGTCGCTTTGTAAAATTATTTGCTTTCCGAGTTAAATCATGTTTCGGATAATTGTCTAAAAGTCAATAGTCTTCTGTCAAACACAAGATTACATGAACATGCCCCACAAAGGAACACTGCACTCTGAGAATTAAATTTGCATCTAATTTGCCAGACACACATGTTTACATGACCTTTAAATATATATGAAAAGAGGTTTCTCTGGGAGTTTCAGACAACACAATCAAAGAGGATATTAAACTGCTAGGTAATATGGGCTTTCACTGAGAGGTCATTATTTTTCTATGTAATTTAAATGACATGTGAGAAATGGGAGCTTTGTTATTAATTCTCAAAGATTAAATTTAATACAGATGCAATTAGCAATTTAGGTTGGATTATGACAAAAACACTAAAGCGCAGAGAATTGATTTTGCAGGGTAGCTCTTTCTTATATCAAAGTCCACACTTCATTTTAACTTTTTTACATCTTGAAGTCGAAATCACATTCTTTCTGGTTTAATTCAAAAACAGTATATTTCGATTAGAACTCTTCACAAATTAAGCGTAGTGATCTTACCTGGTGGTCTAGAGGGGGGACAGCAGGGACGCCCGCCTGACTGAGTTAAAGGCACAGGCGCATTGGCGTGATGACGTCAGCACGCCAGGGCGTGAAATCCAAAAAGTATAAATAGGGCTTCCAGACCTTGCCCGTTACAGGAGTTTGTTCCTGGTGCTATTTGAGTTTGTGCTAATCTGTTTTGAAACTGTTTGATTCCTGTTGTGACCCCTGCCTGGCTTTTGACTATTCTGACCTCTGGATCCTGACCCTTGCCTGTATACCGACTACATCTCCTGCTAAATCCCTTCAGATTGATCTTCCGGTTTTGACCCTTGCATGCCTGACTACGCTTATTCTCTGTCTGCCTCGACCCGGCCTGTCCTGACTATGATTCTGTCTTATTCCTTGTACCATGACCTTCTGCCCAAAAGACGTTGCTTACAGTTGTGCCCCGCTTGTTTAGAACCTTTCGCTTTGCACCTCTCGTTTTAAGACCTGGCGGCATCTTAGTAGCTGAGGGCTCCTCCCGAGGCCAAAGGCGGCTGCTACAGGCAGAAGCACGAGCCAAGACCAGGGTGCTTGGCATTGGTTCTAGATTCAGGATGCCAACCGTGACATTATGTCACATTACAGAGTATATTTATTGTGAGCCTGACAGATGCCAATATTGGTCATTTGCTCAGCGAACTTGAGAGCAGGTCTCTGCATTTGAGTTCATAGACCTGTAGCTGCCCCCTGAATTAGGCAGCATTCTATCCAATCTTCAGGCCCCCAGACATTAGGGAGTGGTAGAGCTTCCCATTACGCCATTGGCAGTTCAGTTTTCACTGAAGATGGGGTGCCTAACATTTTGGTACCCTAGAGTGAAATACCTGTCCTTCAACCTGACCTCACTCTGCTAAACACACAAGATGCAGAGAAATCAAGTATGTGGTTAGTAACAGATGATTATTCTGTACCTACAAAATGTAATCACTCTTAAAATGTACATATTCATATTATACCGTACACATTAGGCATATAATAATGTAATAATGATAATGGATGGCATTCTTTTGTGTAAAGAGGTTTAGAAGGACTTGATGCCACAGATCTTATGTATATGGACTGCAGTTGTTGTGATCTTTAGGTCAGTTTCCACAGTATCTGATGAGGCCCAATTTGCAATTGGTGTTTTCCAACAATCTTCTTGCAGCTATGGACAAAAATTCCATCTGTACCATGAATACAGAGGGTACCATAGGTTCTAAAATGATGTGTCTATTCCCATGAGGGAGCACATAGCGGTGGATAGGAGGAGGGTCCAGACTGAAGGCCAGACTGAATTAAAGCAAATGTTTTTATATTTTTAAAGGAAGATTAAAGAGGAACTCCGGGTTCCAAACCAAAATTTGATAAAGAGGCCCACATAAAACAGTAACCCCTAATATACCCATCACAGTTACCTGTTTCTTCAAAAAGTATGAATAAATGCCATTTATTATGCTGAAATCCAGCTGTTTAACAATTCTTCTCTTTCTGCATCATTTGAAATCCTGGCAGGGAAGGAGGGACTAAACACTGATGTTACAAATTGCAACAACTTCTCTTTGGAGGATACAGGCTGAGAACAGCAGGCTGTTGATACAAAGTACCAGTAGTCAGCCAGCTCAGCAAAGGAGTCAGACAGATCAGCAGGAGAGCAGGGGGCAAGGCTTAGGGAATTGTTCTAAACCATTAAAAATCATGAAAAATCTGCATATTTTTTTAATTGATGTATATTGCAAAGTTGCTTGAAATTATGTTTCATTTTCAAAAAGCATGTTATTTTTTTGTGGAGTTCCCCTTTAAGATGAGCCTGATCTGAAGGCAAATTAAGAAGAGATTTGGGAATTTATGTTCTTTCCTAGAAATTATAGGAACTCTAGCAATATGACATACAGTATGCAGCAATATTAATAAGCAGATATAGGAATCAGCCTACAGCGCTTCGCAATATGTTGGTGTTCTAAATTTACATATTAATAATAATAATAATAATAATCATATTACAAGTCAGAAAATTAAACTAAACATCTCATTGGTGAAGTTTAGCATCCATGCTAGCAAATTAGTAAGCAGAACAGGAATAAAAACTGACATATCCATCTAGTACCTCTATGATCATCTCTATATCTTTTACACTGAAATCTGACTAAATGAGTTCAGGATTATTGTTTAATTACCACTTTCATCTTCTATGACCTAGATTTGATTACTAGAACATTTGCTCTTTATCTCCATTTTATTGTATTTTATGTTATAGATTTACCTCATCTCAGGGATGTTACGTTTGAAAATAAAGTGCATTTTGCACATTTAATCAGAGTAATATAATACTAAGAATTTTAGTTACACTGTTTGTTGGGAATTATGTAATCTAATGAGTGTTGTAAGATTTGTGTAGTTCACCAAACCACACATCTAGATCGTAAATGTTGTGATCATTAAATGCTGTATTAATTTCACTGCATCCTGATCCCGGCACAAAGAAGACCCCCTCGAGGCAAAACTGGCAAAAGCTACAAGATTTTTTTTTGTCTTCCTCTGGCTCAACAGTTACAAAGGGGATTTTGTAAAGAAACTTGATGGATTAATATATTTTTTTCAACCTAAATTATTATTCAATTACGTAAGTTTAATAAAGAGCAGAAGCAATCCACCATTAATACATAATTCCTGTACAGAAAGAAAAACAATTAGCCATGTGTCTTGTATGCATGGAAAAACTGAAATTTCAAACTACGCCCTGTAATCCTTCATTACAGACTGCAAGGTGATTAAATACATCCATGTCAGGTTGCTCAGTCCTTCCTTCAATAGGTTCCTACACTTTCCAATCTGCAATTTGTTTTTGTGAAACTGCAGAAAAAATCTGCCGCAACAAAAAAGTCATCAAGAAAAAAATGTTGCAGAGACAAAATAGTTGGCATATAAAAAAAAATGCCTATTGGACAAAAAAGTTGCCAAAACAAAAAAGTCTAGCGCTAAGTAATTGTACAAACTTTTAGTAAATATGTTGATTGTCAGGGACAGATTTATCAATGGTCAAATTTCAAAGTAATGGGAGGTTTTTTTACTCCCATAACTTCTAAATTCGAATAAAAAAAGACCATTAAAAAAATGTATTAAAAAAATCAAGGTTTTTAACTTTGGATGAATAGGCTGTATTTGAATCGTTCTAATTGAAGTTTTAGCGCATTCGATCAAATTCGAATCAAAGTATTTGCCTCAAAAAACTTCGATTTTTCAGAGTCCACCAAATGACTCCAGGTTTTGGATGGCGAATAGCAGAAGTCGAAGTTTTAAAGAGACAGTACATAATAAATTTCGAAATTCGAATAGTCTAATTTTGGCCTATTCGATTATCGAAGTAAACACAAATATTTTGAAATTCAAATTGTTTTACTTCGTATTTTCACTTCGACCTTCGATAAATCTGCCCCTAAAACTAAAAAATTCTAATGGTATGTTATTTATGAAAACATTTCAAAGTCTAAAATTAGATGGAATAGTCCTGACCCGAAAAATCGAAAACTAGTTTTCCTTCGGGAAAAACCCTCAACTTTTGCATTTTTTTTGACGTGCAACAGTTTTTTTTTCTCCCATTGGAGTCTATGAGGCATAATTTTTGCACCAAATCTTGGCAAACATTTGGTTCATCACTACTATTAGCATCATTAAATAGTTCAACGGACCTCTGCTATTGACTTCTATATGAACTCGGCAGGTTTTAGGTGGCAAATATTTGAATTACAACTGTTTCCAGGGTCGAGGTGTGATAAATCTCACATTCTAATTCAAATTCAAGTTGGTGCTTTTAAATTCGAATTTGTGAGTTTCGACAAAAAAAAACGAAAATTCAAACTCGAATTTACCATTCAAACCTTAGTATATCTGCCCCTTAATCGACTATTAAGTGGAAGGCTAATGTTGCTTGTAAACAGGGAGTTCCTTTTCTGACTATCTCCGTTAAAATCTGGACATCACTGCGGAAGAACAAAGTGGTCTCCCAATTGCTTAGCCACCTCTGGCTGTTTTCAGTCATGTTAAAGGGATACTGTCATGGGAAAAAAATTTTTTTCAAAATAAATCAGTTAATTGTTCTGCTCCAGCAGAAGACTTCAATGAAATCCATTTCTCAAAAGAGCAAACAGATCTTTTTATATTCAATTTTGAAATCTGACATGGAGCTAGACATTTTGTCAATTTCCCAGCTGCCCCTGGTCATGTGACTTGTGCCTGCACTTTAGGAGAGAAATGCTTTCTGGCAGGCTGCTGTTTTTCCTTCTTAATGTAACTGTATGTGTCTCAGTGGGACATGGGTTTTTACTATTGACTGTTGTTCTTATATCTACCAGGCAGTTGTTATCTTGTGTTAGGGAGCTGCTATCTGGTTACCTTCCCATTGTTCTTTTGTTTGGCTGCTGGGGGGACAAGGGAGGGGGTGATATCACTCCAACTTGCAGTACAGCAGTAAAGAGTGATTGAAGTTTATCAGAGCACAAGTCACATGACTGGGGGCAGCTGGGAAATTGACAATATGTCTAGCCCCATGTCAGATTTCAAAATTGAATATTAAAAAATCTGTTTGCTCTTTTTAGAAATGGATTTCAGTGCAGAATTCTGTTGGAGCAGCGCTATTAACTGATTCATTTTGAAAAAAAATTATTTTCCCATGACAGTATCCCTTTAATGATCTGCATCTGTTTTTTCTGAATTAGATGTTGAGTTTTAAGGAACATTTAGCATTTTCTAATTGTGTAAAACTCTCTTAGTTGGATAGCAGGAATAGGTAGCATATGCTTAGGGCCACTTTTCACAATTTTGAATTTTCTTTTTCAAATTTGGCTTAACTGAGTTCCAAAAAGGGAATATGCAGGATGGCCTTGATAACTCTCTTTTAAAGTTAAGTTGCCAAAGACAGAATGATTTCCATATAGGGATTTCTACTTATTTGGCCCATGGGCAAAAGATCAGAACAGGGGTCTATATAGACCCATCTAGTAAGCACTGCATTCATGACCCAATCTACTACTTTATCTGGCCTTTTTTTTTTTTTGCTTGATAAATTCCTTGTCAGTCTCTCACCAAAAATAGGTTGAACGGACCATAGTTTTCAACCAATACATGATGTGGCTGAACAGATGTCAAATTAAATAATTAATTAATGTTTCAGTGTCTAATTCATTACTTATCTGCCAGCCCATGTAGAAGCCAATACCTAATATGCTCTAGAGCAGTGATCCCCAACCAGTAGATCATGAGCAATGTGTTGCTCTCCAACCCCTTGGATGTTGCTCTCAGTGTCCTCAAAGCAGGAGCCTATTTTTGAATTTCAGGCTTCAAAGCCAGTTGTAGAGCCTCCTGTAGGTTGCCGGTCCACATAGGGGTTACCAAATAGCCAATCACAGCCCTTATTTGGCCCCCAAGGGACGTTTTCATGCTTGTGTTGCTCCCCAACTCTTTTTACATTTGAATGTGGCTAATAACAAAATAACAAAATCACTTTTTGTCATGTGTCATTAAGGGGGTTATTTACTAAAGTCCCATTTTTTCTGGTCAGAGTTTTAAAAGAGAAAACACAATTATTTATAGGAAAAAAGCTAGAAATTTTCACGATTTATTAAACCCTGGTGCTGTAAAAAAAATAAAATATAAAATAAAATAAAAAAGTACTCCACCTCAAACTTGCCGAGGTTATGTAGAAGTCAATTTGATTAATTTGTGGTTTTTGGCCGATAATCCAGAAAAATCTGAGTTTTCTGGAAAAAAAAACATACAATTCAGATTTTTTGATGATTTTATCAAGTCTTTTCCTGCACCAGATTTTTTTTGAGTAAATTTATTGATAAGTATGTTAAAAATGTGCATAGGAGTTTGGTTGAAGTGTTTTAAGAAAATTGTGAGAAATTTTCAGATTTTAGCAAATAACAATTAATGCAGTGTGAAGTTCAGTTGGATCTGTCCTGTATCGCTTGGTTAGAGCCCTGAAAAGGTAAAGTTACTGAAGGAAGGCACCAATCATTTCCATGTGTCTATTTGCTCAATATATTAAACAATATTGTGTAAAGATATTACTGTCTTCCCTCTGCCAACTCCTGGGGTGTGGTTGACTGTAACTGCTGTGCAGTTTTCCTGCAACCGACATGCCAAAATATTCAAACAAAAAGGACTTTTATACAATGTCAATAATTTCCTCTTTATCTGTTACAACACTTCAAGCACATCTTTGTCTGGTTAGAGGAGAAAGTTGGAAAAATGAAATTAGGCGGAACATTGTGAATAGTGTAAGGGTACATCCATGTCTGTCTATCAATCTATTTATGGTTCAGCAAATGAACTTGATCACAGTTGGCAAGATTTGCCAGTCTTTTACCCACAATTCAATATTTCTTTCTGGCATTCTAGTGTTGTTGAGTGCACTGCAAAATTTCTGTCTGCTGCTACTTGTGTCTGATGTATCAGTCCTGACACATACAGTAAGTTGCATTGGCATTGATGTCTTGACAAAGACACAGACCAAATTCTTTAGAGAAGGCAGATATATTGGCTAAGTTGTCTGTATTCTTTGCTTTGAGTAACTTTAGCCCTAACTTAGATTTCTTAATTAGATATTCACGTAACTTTATCCTGTATTCAATCTTCATACTATTTTGCTTATATTCAATTTAAACTAAAGGAATACAGCAGATCAATGAGAGAGCAATGGATGTAGTTTGATGCCCTTTGATAGGTCTCTAACCATTTAACATCTTTCTTTCTTTTTTTTTAAAGGTTTTTATTTAACATTTTCTTAACACAACAGCACATACATAAACTTGCATTGCTATGACCATACAAATAAAATGACATGTTTGTCAGGTAATCGTGAGTTATACACAGCAGGAATATTTAGTAGGATATACACCAGTAGTCAATGGGAGGAAACTTAAAGGGGAAACTAGTGTTATTGGAAGGTTGGCTTTAGGGAGCTATCACTGGGTTGACATCCAGCCAGGGGTCCCAAACCCTCTCAAACTTTTGGGGGCATCATCTGGCTTGGAAGGTTAGTTTGATAACTGGCAACATACGATTTATTAGACGGACCAATTGCTGAACCTGTGGAGAGAGGGACTCGTCCATTTAATTGCCACATGTTTTTTAGCATAGAAGTATAGTGTTTTTAGTAGGTTTCGGGTCTTATTCAGTGGGACTGTGTCCTCTATTACTCCCAGCAAGCATACCTCTGGGGCAAGAATGCCAGGTAATAGTATTTGTTCATTAATGTATTTCGATACTTCTGTCCGGTACTTATTTACCATTGGGCATGCCCATAACAAGTGAAAGAACCCTGAGTCTGGAGAGTTACATTTGTGGCATGATGCGGTAGGGTTCCTACCCATTACTTTTAGCCTATACGGCGTGATATATGTCCTGTGAATTATTCTGTACTTCACCATCTTATCTTTGGTGGAGATTAGGTAGTCGTATAGTCCCTCAGTTGCCTCTGCCCACATCTCATCATTTAAATGGGGCATGTCCACGGTCCATTTGCTTCTTGCCCTATCAAAGGGTTTCCCCCGGCTAGGAATCAGGGACTTGTATATTACAGAAATTAGCTTGCTTGGGTCTGGGTCATTGTGTAAGAGATACCTGAATTTGGAGATACCTGAATATTTGTATATTGTGTCATCTTTCTTTTTTAATTGTTCATTTGAATATGTGATCAAGGTTGTACTGGTGGGAGCAGGACCCAGCTGTACTGTCACCCCATGGGCCCCAGCATCCCAAAGGGGCCCCTGCTGCACCCCCACACCCCCTACAGCGGACACCACTCACCCTACCCCCTTACCAGAGCTCACGTAAATTAAACCTGCCTTCCTTATCTACTTAGCACATTGGGGGAGGAAGATCAGCGGCCTGGGGGAGCACCAGTCTCATAAGACCCTGCATGTGCTTATGGGGAAATCCCCACAAGTGCTTCCAGGAAGCTCAATAGCTGTACAGCTTTTGAACAGAGAAAACAGAACTCGCATTTCTCTGGTAGGATTTAAATCTTCATGAAATTGTCCATTTATTGCTTTTCATTTTCAAACAAATGTTAAGGATTTGTTAAGCATTAAGGATGAGGAAGAGAAAGGAACTGGAACAATTTCTGATTTCAGCTGAACCAGCTACTTTCTTTCTTTGGATTATTAAAAGCTATAAATATATTAAATGAGTGTATAACTTACAAAAAAATGTGATATGAACACTCACAGTCTATATTGCTCATACCTCCAGTTTACCGGGCACTCCTTGCTCTTTTTATACATGCCACAATGTTAACCTTAAACTAACCTAGGGGCATAAAGCATTATTTGGCAGTAAACTTAGAAACTTTAAGCTTAATAAACTGTATGGGAGTTTGTATAAAAGGACAGGTTCATCTGCAGCTAAAAATGCTAACTGCTCGTTGGGGTCACTGACCCCCGCAACCAAAGGTATTTATTTTTTTATTATCCATTCTGACTTCCAGATTCCAAAATTAAACAACAACACATAAAATTTAAAAAGCAAACTAGAGGTCAATTTTAAGTTGAACTATTCCTTTAATCAGCTATAAGATCAGATATGCTTGAATAGGTAGGGTAGGATCCATTATCTGGAAACCTGTTATCCAGAAATCTATACATTATGGAAAGACCATTTCTTGTACATTTTAAAAATAATTTCCTTTTCTCTGTAATAAGAAAACAGTACCTTGTACCTAACCAAGATATAAAAATATGGAGGTAAAACAACCCTATTGGGGTTATTTAACATTTAAATTACTTTTTTAGTAGATGTCCTGTATGGAGATTCAAATTACAGAACGATCCCTTACCTGGAAGACCCCAGGTACCGAGCATTCTGGATAATAGATCCCATACCTGTGTAATATGTTTTTGGACTATAGAGGTCAACGGGGTTAACAACCAGTTAGTATACTAGAGCATGGGTTGCACTAGACTCAAACACTTAAGGCTAGGGCCTTCGCAAGTGGAAGAAATGAAGGTGCGGTGTAGTGAAACTACAACTCCCACAGGCTACTGTGCTTTAACCAATAAAGAAATGGGTGCCAGGAGGTTCTTGCAGTCAAACAGAACAAACTTTTATTTGTTAGAGACAAATGATCCACAGGTTTTGTATTTACAAGCCACAGAGGCCCAGCAGATAAGCATGACATGGCTACAACATGTCCATCAGAGACAGCACATTGGAACTCCCTGCGGGGATAGCATCACACCAGGATAGATTCACCCTCAGTATCTCAGCTCTGTGACCCAGATCCTTAAACGAGGGAACTCACTAGCCCTAATTCCCTATTAACATGTGTCCCTATCTACAGGCCAGTCTTGCTTGAGGGGAGAGCTACCTCCCTGCTATCCCTCCTAGTAGGAGCCAAACTGCTCTTGCTACTTAACATATCTATCTTACTCTCCTAGACAATACTATTACAGGTAATATCCTATCTCTAGCTGGCCTCATTCAAACCTGCTCCCTGACTTCTCTCTCTCTAGAGGTACTGTTCCCTCTAGGGCACATGGCTTTACTGGGCCTTGTTGTTCCCCCTTTTCTCTGGAACATCCAGCTGGATCAGCAACCAGAAGCCAAAGAGGAAGTTCCACCCGTTCTCTCTCTCTATACCAAAGTTTGACAGAGTGTGGTCACAGCGTCTCCTGGCCAATAATACAACTATGCTATATGCTATATGGGCATCTGCCCAGCAACTAGGGAGATCAGTAAGGGTAGGGATTTAAAGCCATAGCCGCTCATTAACCCTATGGGTCCCTACACCTGTAATATCCTAATGAGGGATAAAACATTCACTTGAAGATAACTTTTCTGATCATTTTCTGCCCCAATATGAAATTCAACTACAGGGGTTTTTTGCTATACCCCAGGACACAAGTGCTTGAGCTCTACAAGTGCATGATCACCCACCTAAAATATCAAAACGGAGGCATGGATCGCAGGAAAGTTGAAACCACATGGTTCCAGGAACAATAGCATAAGAACAAAACCCATTCACACACTTCCATAAAAGCAAAATGTTGAAGTAAAATAATTTACATGCCCAAAGCAAGCCTAATGCTTTTCAACCCTCTGGGTTCTTCATTGGGGTTACAAAAAATAAAAATGCAGCACCTGCTTCAAAAAGCACTTCATCTGGGCTTATCTGACTATGATGCATGTGAGATACAAGCATAAATCTGAAATCACCGGAAGCCTTGTGCTTTTATATTTTTCATCTGGTCATATAACTCCTTGATGACTTCTTATATCTGTATAAATTACAGTAGGGGCAGGACTGTATTTAGGTAGCCCTTACACCCTTACATTGTGCTTACATGATGTCAGCGCGGTGTAAGCGCGCCATAGCACGCCATATTCAGCGGAAGTGACGTCAGTACCCCGTGCATGTGACGTCACTTCTGTGTGCTTCATCAGAGGGTTTAAAAAAAAAAACGTAAAAAATAGGCCCCCCCCGAGCTGCCCTAGGCACAGGTCCTCGGGGGGCCTTAATATAAATACAGCCCTGAGTAGGGGGTACATTATCCATCAGAATCTGTAACTCAGTCACTGGGGGTCATTTATCAACATTGGGCAAAATTACCCATAGCAACCAATCAGATTGTTGCATTCATAGTTCTACCTGCAGCTACATGAAAAAAAGCCAAGCACTGATTGGTTGCTATGAGTTACTGCCCATGGGCAAATTTGTCCAGTGTTGATAAATGAGCCCCAATATGTTCTATCTGCAATACTATTTAATCCACAAAATGATCTACAACCAATACATTTTGATAACATATTTTTTGTAAAGAGCACAGAGCACCCCAAAAAACAGGACAATTTCTGGGTTAAGTATTTAGATATAAAAAGCAGCAAAAAAATAATAAATATCTCATCAGTAAATGACAATTGTTATATTTTTATCACATGGTTAGATTCATCTGTAAATTGGAAGTGTTTTGAATTCATCCATGTTTGTTACAGAAACATAGGGTTTAACTTTAATGATTGACAAGGGATGACACAGACAAGGCCCTGAAAAGTTGTCTAGATTTATGGGACATGTACTGGTTTAATATTAAATCTGATTGTATTCAATATGCAAAGGCAGCATTCACACAGCATGAGGAATCCAATAGCTAGACTCAGGCGTGTGTAAAACCGGTGTGAAATTGCCCATTTATTGCTTTTTATACTAAAATAAATGTTAGAGTTCTGCTTAACATCAAGCATGAATAATAGCTATTGTTCTGAGGGATGTTAGGGCTGATTTCAGATATGTTAAGCTCTTCATTTTTCTGTTCACAGTTTCATAAAACTTATTTGCAAAAAGGCATAAAGGAAATGTTTGACTTAAATTGATCCCAATAAAATGGCACAGAATAGCATTATCATGGTTGGTCATCAATTGGCAAGGACTGGTCAGACTGAGATAACATGAAACTTTAACAAATAAATGCACAGTTTTGTTCTAGAAAACTGATGTCAACGCTTTGACAGAACTGATTTTCCCTTGTTTTTCATCACCACAGTAATTTCTCACATTTGTTGCAACACCACAGACTTTTATGATATTGCAGCTCAAAAACTCTTCATAACCCTTGAGAATTCTTGAGAAGGGTTATAGAAATTATTTCAATTCAAACCTATTGTAACACCCGCCACTGGTTTTGAGTGCCGGCGCATAAGCGCAGTCAACTTAGGCGCCGGCGTCGAGGCGCCCGCGCACGTCAAATCGGACGCCTGCGCCGGAATGGACGCTCGCATACTTAGGAGCAATGACCTCTAATTTGGGCGCCTGGCTTCCTATTGGTCCCTGATGTGTCTGTCTTCCTCAGCCTGCTCCTGATTGGTTCCTGTTCCCTTAAATACCTTCCTCTTCCTCCTCACATTGCCCAAGCTGGCTTCAGTTCCTACTGTTCCTGCTAAAGCCCTGGTTGTTCGAGTTTCCTGGTTTTGACCCTCTGCCTGTTTTCCTGACCTCTGAACCTTCGCTGCCTGAATCCGACCTCTGCCTGCATTTAACTACGCCTTAGCCTGACCCCTTGGTACTTCGCTTCTCTGACACCCGTCTTCTGGAAACGACCTTTGCCTGCACTTGACTACGCCTTGCCTGATCCCTTGTTACTTCGCTCCTGGTAACTCGCCTGGCTTCTCTACCACCTCCGCAGCAAAAAGCCCGGGGCCCCAAAAGGGCGTCAGTGAATACCGGAGCCGTGGAGAAGTTCCTGTTACCATCAGTTCTCCTGGATCAGCTACCTTCCTCCGAGATCCGAGGTAAACAGATCGTTATACCTATACTGCTGTGTCCATTGGTTAGAATTAATCTTGAGACCTATGAGCTCTTAAAGTGCTTTTAAAATGTAATAATACTTCATAAAAATCCAAAAATGTGAGGGAAAGAGATTTTGGTAAAGTTGAGACCAGTAACAAATGACCAGGGTTCCCGATGTGCAAACTATCTTGCCTTATGAAAGGCTGAGAAATAATAACCTAGATACATTTTTTATAAGTTGATCTATTAAACCAGACATTTTGGATAGTGATGGGCGAATTTGCGCCGTTTCGCTTGGCCGAAAAAATTGCGAAATTCGCGAAACGGCGAAAAATTTGCGAAACGGCGCCGGCGTCTCGTTTTTGACGCCGGCGCCCGTTTTTTCGACGCCGGCGCCCGTTTTTCGGCGCCGGTGCCCGTTTTTCGAAAAAAAATTTTTGACGCCGGCAAATTTTTACCGCGAATTTTCGCGGGCGTTTCGCGAATTTATTCGCTCGGCGCAAATCGCGCAAATTCGCCGCGAATTCGCGCCTGGCGAATAAATTCGCCCATCACTAATTTTGGAGGTTATTTATAAAAAATCCAAAAAGTTATTTTCTGAAAACTTTTCTGATTTGAGAAAGGTTTCTAATTTTATTCTTATTAAGAACATCAGAGCAGCTTCTTTCTTCTGACAACTTCCTTGACTACTTAGTGGTCAGAGTTGTCAGATATTAACCAACAGGTGGCGCTGTTGGAACACAATTCATTCATATTAACATTACATGTATCCCTTAATATCTTGGAATAGCAATCTCATCAATTTTACATTCATTTATTTTAAAGGTTTACTTATCCATTAACCCTATGGAGTGAAAGTCTCCAAAATTCTGAATGGTAATCACATGTATTTTTCAGAGAATTATAAGGAGAATTGAATGTTCACCCTGATAAAAATGTTCCTTTTGGCTTGCTTGTGTGTTTACGAAAGATATTTTGAGTTTTTTAGAAAATGTAATTACGGTATTTGAATATTCTTTTGAACCTACAACTTTCTATAAGGAGATGGAAAGTGCAACCTGCTTTTCTTATGGGGAAAATATATCAATATTTGAGATAAATTGTTTTGCCATTGCGAATATATTTGAGTTTTCCAACTTAAACCTTCGATGGATTTTCATTGGTGACTTTTTTATTGCAGTTAATCAAAATCTCATTTAATGCATTCTGTTTGTTTTTTTCATAAGTACGCTAGCGATGAAGGAAAATTCGATTGTGGAAAAAAGTGGAAAAAAGTTGTGTGAGCTTTATTGCAATTATTTCTCTTGAGTTGTAATCTTTTAAACACTCAAATCAAAAAATGATAAATTGGCCTACCCATGTATACAGGGCCAACATCAGAAATCAAGGGGGCCCGGTACAACAAAATGTTCTGGGCCCCCTGGTCCCCACCCACCCCAGATTCCCCCAAGCTCCACTCCAGATCCCGTCCACCCCACACCACAGTAAAAAGTCCACACAAACACCAGCGCTAAAAATGGTAAACCCCTTCACTCACAAGTTATAACTAGTGATGGGCGAATTTATTTGCCAGGTGCGAATTTGCGGCGAATTTGCGCAATTCGCTGCCAGCGAATAAATTTGTGGAATGCCCGCTAAAATTCGCCCGAAAAAATTCGCCGGCGTAAAAAAAAATGGATGCCGGAGTCAAAAACGCCCGCCAGCGTCAAAAAAAATGGGCGCCGTTTCACGAATTTTTCACTGTTTCGCGAAATTCACGAATTTTCCGGCGACGCCAAATTCGCCCATTACTAGTTATAAAATATAATATCTTAAAAATGAAAATATAATATCTTAAAAATGTAATGGTGACCAGGGGTTCAATAAAATAAAAACAAAAAAACATTAGTGTTCAGTGGATTTTACCTTAGGTTCTTCTACAGCTTCTTCTGCTTTTTTCATAACTTCGAGTCTTTTCGTGGCTTCAGGACTTAAACTTCAGATATTTTCTTGGCTTCGGGTCTTTTCGGCACAGCTTCAGGTTTTCAATGCGGCTTCGGGTCTTTGGCGCGGCTTCGGATGAACTTTCCATCACAGTGGAAATCATTTGCATTGTATATTTTTTACACAAGCAAATCTTTTTACATCCCACCAAATCTTTGCCTTCGATGCAACATGACAAAGGAACAATTCATTTACACATATATTTGCAAAAAGGAAACAAACCTGAGGTGTCGTGCTCAAACATTGGAATGTCTGCAGATAAAACACTTATTTGCTTGAGTAGCTCCTGTGAGTGCGGTGCTTTTCCTTTTTATATTTCTATTTACCTGCACCCAGGACAGTTGGCCTCTAGTTAAAGGTAGTGCTCTTCTTTGTTCCTGTATATATATATATATATTTTAACACATTTATTTCAGGATGATTTTGGGTGCTAAACAAGACTTTGTTTCTGAGATCTGTTTAGTGGAATTTGAAACGGAACGCCATTCAAGAATAACAGCCTCAGGCACAACCTTTGGAAACCATCAGCCTGTCTGAGATGACAAACAAAAAAGCTATTGTTTGCCACATACGTTTTAAATACTACTGTACAATTCTGTTTTGCCGTTAAAACACATCATGATTAAAATGAGACCTCTGTGGAATATAATATAGATATATATGTGACCACAAAAATCTGTGGAGAGGTGATACTAGATCTTTGCCATGGACCAATTTATTTTACAAAGAGCTTATTCTTTCTTGCACAACGTCAAGTTATCATGCGTGTTCTTAGGAGATTGAAGTGAAGGTTTTATTACTGAAATAATGTTTCAGACATGAAATCTAGTAATATGGCCGCTAACATTTGGATTATATATTGTTTCTCTGACTTTAACACCTATTTAGAGGGATACATTCCCTATTTGTAAGTGGGCTTTGTTTTCTTTATTTTCTTTTGCTGTTAATCTAGCGTAAATACCATTGATACATAGGATTTTTGCTTTAAAGATTGTTTTCACACATATATAGTATATTAATTGAGCACTGAGTACAGGTATGGGATCCATTATTTGGGCCATCTCTCGTAGACTCCATTTTAATCAAATAATTCAAAATTTCCAAATTTTTTTATCTTAATAATAAAACAGTAATTAATCCTAACTAAGATATATAATTAATCTTTATTGGAGTCAAACCACTTCTATTTGGTTTATGTAACCTTCAGATGTTTTTGTTTAGTAAATTTTAAGCTATGATGATCCAAATTACAGAAAGATCCCTTAGCCAGAAACCCTCAGGTCCCGAACATTCTGAATAACACTGTACAAATGTGAATAAGTGCAGGCAAAGTAGAAAAAAGTTTATTAGCTTTAGCAACTGATTATTCTAATTTTCTCTGACAAATGTGGTGTCTTTAAAGGGCATGAAAAGTCTAAAATAGAATAAGGCTTGAAATGCTGTATTTTGTATACTAAATATAAACATGAACTTACTGCACCACAAGCCTAATCAAATAAATAATTTATGCTTTTAAAGTTGACTACAGGGGGTCACCATCTTGTAACTTTGTTAAACATCTTTGCAAGACTAAGGGGCACATTTACAAAGCTCGAGTGAAGGATTCGAATTAAAAAAACTTCGAATTTCGAAGTGTTTTTTTGGCTACTTCGACCATCGAATGGGCTAGTTCGACCTTCGACTACTACTTCGACTTCGAATCGAACAATTCGAACTAAAAATCGTTCGACTATTCGAACGAACGAATAATCCTTCGATCGTTCGATCGCAGGATTTGTGCTAAATCGTTCGACTTCGATATTCGAAGTCGAACGATTTTAGTTCCTGGTCGAATATCGAGGGTTAATTAACCCTCGATATTCGACCCTTAGTAAATCTACCCCTAAGACTGTGCACATGCTCAGTGTGGTCTGGGCTGCTTAGGGATCGTCATAAACAAAGCTGCTTGAGTTCTGCATGGCTGGGAAGTAAGGCGGGGGCTCCCCCTGCTGTTCATAAGTGTGATTGTTTCCCTGCTCAGCAGTTAGGGACCGTCTGACAATTCCTATCCACAGCAGTAATTGAAGGGAGAACTTCACTGCATACAGTCAGGTTTCTTATAAAAACAGTACACATTTTTTAATTAAAGTATATTGGAGATAGTTTTCTTTTTCATTAAAGAAAGTAAAAATGGAATTTTATTTTTGTGCCTTTACATGCCCTTTAATAGTTATGTTGTGACTTACCAGCTCAGTCCATTTTAAATCAAAATCTCAAGAAAGGAAGTCAGTGTATTAACTCTCTGCCACCTCAGTGACCCACAGTCAGATGGCAGATATTAAATTGTAAAGCTTGAGTCTTAGAACAAATGAATCAACATGAACTATCATTCTTGATATGTACTTTAGTGTTTTGTTTCTATCTTGCAGTAGATTGATAGTCTTTCTTCCTCAGGCTTAACCTATTTTGCTGTAGGGATATCTGTTAGAAAGTTTAGGTCAGTTATAAGCTTGAGGTCTGGGGATGAAGCATCAAAAATGTAGTTTTAGTGGCTGACTTTTATTCCACAAATATTAAAGAGGCACCTAAATTCGTCCTTAGTCCATGGAACTGCAGTACAAATTAATTCTGGCAGCAGACAAAAGAAATAAGTCCCCTGCATTGAACTATAATCAATATGCTAAAGGCGTTACAATATTTTGTGCATTAAACTACCAAAAAAATGCCCAGCTCCATGTTGTAGCTCCCATAATAATGGGATAATAAAAACCATTTGGGAGTTTTAACCTTGAAAGCAAGTTGCAGTTAAAATGTAGTCCCTATGAAAAGTTTACAAATTAAGTAGTGGAAACTTGGTGTAGAATAAATTAGGTGTTACATTTAGTGATGGGCAAATCTGACCAGTTTCGCTTTGAAAAAATTCACAAAACAGCTAAAATTCATCAAAATGTATCGAAGTCTATGGGCATCAATGTTTTTTGTTACATTGGAAAAAGTAAATAATGTAAAACATTTTGAATTATTTGATTAAAATAGAATCCATGGGAAATGAAATTCCCAATTTGGAACTTTCTGCATAATGGGTTTCCGCATAATGGATCCTGGACCTGGATTAGAATTTTGTTTTGCCTTTTTTTTGGACTGGGAAAAATGCAAAAACACCTTCCTGTTGACTTTACTGCATTTGGCAAAATTTCCGGTACATTTTTGCTATTTTTTCCACTGTTTCAAGAAATTTTCCACAATGCAAATAAGGGCCAGTTTTGCTCACCACTAGTTCTAGCAGTTGACTCTGCCCCACCCTATGCCTGTGAATGTCCAAGTACTCTCCAAACTGTTCATTATGCTTATTACCATTTCATATACATTTCTATCACTGTGCTAAAGTGCAATTTTAATTATCACTGTTTTAATAAAATCCCAGATGTTGAAACTTTACATACACATTAAACCTGTTAGGGAAATAAAGAAATTACTGCAAGAATATGAGTAGGGATAGGTTGGATAAAAATAATACCAAGGAAATTTTCTGCCAATGGGGGGTCCATCTTGGACTGGGGACCTCTTTGTCCTTCACGCCAACCAGCCTTCATCACACTTATGTACATTTAATGAATGCAAGTTATTTCATAGCACTGTTCTGTCCTATTACTTTTCATACTGTTCAGGAACATTAATCAATTGATTATATTGAAGCAAAAAGAAGAACTGAAAACGGGACTTGTTAATTCTTGCTAACCACTCAGCATGAAGTCTAACATAATTGTTAATCCAGAGATACAACAAGAACCTTGAAAAAAAGAAAGAGAGACAGAGAGAAGGAAAGTGAATAGCTGCTTCATGTTAAGCCTGACTTAGTGACTGTAAAAATAAATATACGGCACCCCTGAGAGCGCAGGGGGAACATTATGTTATTGCAATTAGGCTTTCTGCTGTACCTGGACATGATCTGATCTGTTGTTCTGGTATTTGCAAACACATGTCTCTAACATACTTTATAAGGTAGCCTTTGTGAGCGCCGGCAGATATTTATTATGCATTTGATTGCAGAAACACTTTGCCTTTATTCAGTGCATAATGTATACAGCATGGAACAGTTATTAGACTCAGATACATCCACATAAAACACTAACAGTAGAAAAAATAATAAATAACCTGGTTAAGATGTTATAAGGAAAGGCAATAGCGCATAGGCTATAAACATGCATTTAGCTTGTGTGAGGATTATGACATTCTTTCGAACTCGTTTATTGTCCATTATTAATGACCCTGACACTTTAACATAACAGTTTTCTGTAGTTATTAGGCACCTATCAGCATAGGAGAAATTCGGAAGGATCAACCAGACCATCTCTATTCCTTTGCCGAGTCCAAGCAAACAAGCGGGTGGTCTTGCAATATTTACATCTGTGAAATGAACCCTCTAGTGGTAGGGGGAGAAATAGTTTTGTCCAACCTCACCTACATTTGGGGGCAGATTTATCAAGGGTCGAATTTCGAAGTTGAAAATACTTCGAAATTCGACTGTCGAATTGAATTACTTCGAATTCGAATAGCGAAGTCGACGTTTTTTTTTCATCGAAGTTGGGCATTTGCGGTCGAAGTAAAATTGTTCGATCGAACGCTTAAATCTTTCGAATCGAACGATTCGAAGGATTTTAGCAATCGATCGAACGATTTTTCTTCGACTTCAAAAAACTTAGAAAACTGCTCTAGAAGGTCTCCATAGGCTAACATAGCACTTTGGCAGGTTTAATTTGGCGAAGTATTGAAGTAGAAGGTTTTTTTTAAAGAGACAGTACTTCGATTATCGAATGGTCGAATATTCGAACTATTTTACTTCGAATCGAAGTTGAAGTCATAGTATCCTATTCGATGGTCGAAGTATCCAAAAAATTATTTTGAATTTTGAATTTTTTTACTTCGAAAATTCCCTCTAATTCACTTCGACCCTTGATAAAACTGCCCCCAAGTGATAGCAAACAATAGTGTGAACACACTATATTTAAAACAAAAATACACCATACAAGGTTGCTGAAGCAATCTAAGCATATGCCCTTCAAGGACAAATCCGTTCATAACCACATTTTTTCTAGTGCCCATTCTTTGATTAAATAAAGTTTATAGTTAATTTGTGTTGAAAAAAATACTGCACCGGGAGCTCCCTCCCGGCTCCAGGCCTAGTGCTAGAGGGGCAATTATTTTGAAAAATACTATTGTATCCCTCAACCAGCTTGCTGCCTTTAATAGCCTCTTACGGTATAAAAAAAATGGCGACTGGTGCCCTTTAAGGTGATATTAGCACACATCTGTACAAGGGTAAAAAAACAAGTGAGTATCCATTGTGTTGGTGCAGAGTGCAGCTTTTGAGGGCACAGGTTGGTCCCTGTTCTTACCCCAATAGCCTCTGTACCTCCACACATCCTTCATCAACAAAATTATTGTTGTACTTTTCAGGTTGCCTAAGGTCAATGGGGGTCATTTATCAACACTGGGCAAATTTGCCCATGGGCAGTAATCCATGACAACCAATCAAATTGCTGTATTCATTGTTCTACTTGCAGCTGGCTTTAAAAGGCATTTATGATTGGTTGCTATAGGTAACTGCCCATGGGCAAATTTGCCCAGTGTTGATAAATGAGCCCCACTGTGCTCAAAAATGGAGTGCAAAGGTTACACTAGGAAGTAAGAAGACAGTGTGCAAAAAATGGTGGATTGTGCCCATTTTTTGCACTTTGCATACTGCCTTCCTGCTTGTAAATGATCCCAGTACAGTATTCTGGATTGTATTTTTGTTCAAGATCAAACACGTCTTTTATTAGGGAAACTATGCCCCTTAACATTGCAGGTCTTCTAAACTCAAATTGTAATCACAACAGCCCATTCCTCCAAATCATATACACCCCCGTGCTCACACACAAACTAAGGGCACATATACATGGTAAGTTACATCAGCCAATTCATTTCCATAAATTGAGTCTTATACTCCCACACTCATTACAGCTGGAACTGTTTTTTAGTTATTTATTTTTTATCATTAGTGTCAGGTGGTTTGAAATGTAAAATGGAAATATTTCTGCGTATGTTCCAGTTTTCTACCAGAGCTTATATTTTATAAAAAATATCCCTTTGGAATTCTTCAGTAATATGTCTATCATGTTTATCATAATGTTTGCTAGCAGCCGGCAAAGGCCAAGGTGGCAGATATGTGGTTGCACCTAAAAAGTGTTTTTTAAAAAGTGTGCAAAGGCACAGTGTGTGGCCCCACCAGTTAAGCTTTTATGTTTGTGTGTAAATATAACATTATAAGATCCTATCAATTATATCCTTATAAAAAGGTGCTGAGTGATATAACCAGTTTTAATTGGTTTTGTGTATAAATATAAAAATAAAAAATAATGTATCCCCAGCTGTAAAATATGAAGATATTAGAAAGCACCCCACGGTCCCATTACCCTTATAAAAGCAATAGGAGGTATGTTATTCACTATATTAGGTTTTTTTAATAAAATTGCTATACTGTTGGATACTCTATTGTCTGTCCTTCCCAACTCACTGTCTGTCTTCATCTACACATAGGTCTCTTCCTCTTTCTCTTTATATTTGTAATTTCAATGGCAGTCCAATCTGACCTTTGCTTGTTGCTTCTTTTCAGACCCCAGCTAAAAAATGTCTTTACTTCTAATTTTATTTTTTATTTTTATACAATAAGCATACAGACAGGGTGAACAGCATGACTAAATAAATAAAATATACATATATACTTCAAAACCGCCAAGCAGTGATGAGTAAAATGTTTCACCAGGTTTCAACGAGAAAAAGACGCCCATAGATTCCAATGGGTGAAAAAAAAAAATTTGTTTTTCATCAAAAACAACTTGTGGCATGTTAAATAAAAATGTGTTGCCCATAGACTTCAATGCATTTGGCAAATATTTCGCTTTTCGCTAATTTTTGCCAAAGCAAAACGGGTCAGATTAGCTCATCACTAGTGGCAGGTATCAAGATTCACAAGAGAAAAAGATTTGGTTAATTGCCCAAAGAGCTTACAATTTAAGTACTAGGTCAACTTACAAAAACAAATAGCAGGGCAGTAAGTGCCACTTCTACTGAAAAACTGATGGTACAGGTATGGGACCTGTTACCCAGAATGCTCTGGACCTGGGGTTTTCCCAGATAATGGATCTTTCTGTAATTTGGATCTTCATACATTAAAGAAGAAGAAAACCCAAAAATGAATTTGGCTAAAAATGCCATATTTTATATAGTGAACTTATTGCACGAGGCTAAAGTTTCAGCTTGTCAATAGCAGCAATGATCC